>NC_134687.1:222842288-223142288 GCF_050947455.1 Rhinoderma darwinii
TATTTGGTTATAAACTGCTGTTTGGACACACGGCAGGGCTTGGAAGGGAAAGAGCGCTATTTGGCTTTTGGAGCTCAAATTTAGCAGGAATGGTTTGTGGATGCCATGTCACGTTTGCAAAGCCCATGAGGGGGCAAAACTGTGGAAACCCCCCCCCCCCCCACAAGTAACCCCATTTTGAAAACTACACCCCTTGAGGAATTCATCTAGGGGTATAGTGAGCATTTTGACCCCACAGGTGTTTCATAGAATTTATTAGAATTGGGCAGTGAAAATAAAAACAATCCTTTTAGTGTGCACTCGATGTTGCAGAGTGAAAATGGGATATTTTTCATAGATATGCCAATATGTGGTGCCCAGCTTGTGCCACCATAACAAGACAGCTCTCTAATTATTATGCTGTGTTTCCCGGTTTTAGAATCACCCTACATGTGGCCCTAATCTTTTGCCTGGACGTTCGACCGGCCTCAGGAGTGAAAGAGCACCATGCGAAATTGAGGCCTGATTTGGCGACTTACAAAGTATTGGTTCACAATTGCAGGGGCTCTGATGTGAAATAATAAAAGAATCCCCTGAGAAGTGACCCCATTTTGCAAGGCATTTATAAAGGGGTGTAGTGAGCATTTTCACCCCACAGGTCTTTTCCATAAATGATTGCGCTGCAGATGGTGCAAAGTAAAAATGAAAATTTTTCGCCATGTATGACATTTCAGTGGCAAATATGTTGTGCCACTGAAGGCACACAACCCAAAAATTGTTAAAAGGGTTCTCCTGGGTATGATGATGCCATGCATGTGTAAGTAAACAGCTGTTTGGGCACGCTATAGGGCTCAGAAGGGAAGGAGTGCCATTTAGCTTTTGGAGAGCGGATTTTGCTTGGTAGTAGTTTTGTTTGAGTATTGCTGGTATTTCAGTTTATAACGGGAAGGGGGGGGGGATTAGTGAGCTGGGCAGAGTACATCAGGGGCATAGTCAGGTGCTATAATAATGGGATAAATAATAAAATGATCCATAGATGTGTGTTACGCTGTGAAGCAATCCTTTCTGCACAGGTTAGTGTCGCACTGATAAATGGCGTCAGGGGCGTAGCTAAAGGCTCATGGGCCCCGATGCAAAAATTCTTACTGGGCCCCCCCCCGCAAACTTCTCAGGGCCGACGGTCCGCAGCTTTCAGCTGCATCGCTGGGTCTCCTAAGTGACCCAACAATGCAGCACTAGCAGCCGGGGGCGTCACTAAGGCTGGGTTCACACACCCTATTTACGGACGTAATTCGGGCGTTTTAGCATTGAATTACGTCCGAAAATGCGGCTCAAAAGCGTTGGCAAACATCTGCCCATTGATTTGAATGGGTCTTACAATGTTCTGTGCCGACGGTCATTTTTTTACGCGTCGCTGTCAAAAGGCGGCGCGTAAAAAAGACGCCCGCGTCAAAGAAGTGCCTGTCACTTCTTCAGACGTAAATGGAGCCGTTTTCCATGGATTCCATAGAAAAACAGCTCCAATTACGTCCGTAATGGACGCAGCGAAAGACGCCTGCACATGCCATTACGTCTGAAATTACGGTGCTGTTTTCTCCTGAAAACAGCACCGTAATTTCAGCCGTAACAGACGCTGCCGTGTGAACATACCCTCAGGGCTTAAAATGTCAGGGGAAATAAAAAAAAAAAGTGTGTATATGAGACAGCATAGCATATCTATAGCACTACGACCCTATAAACTATTGATAGGATTAGATACAGTGGCTCAGCAGACAGTATCACACAGGATCGGATTAGATACAGTGGCTCAGCAGACAGTATCACACATGATAGGATTAGATACAGTGGCTCAGCAGACACGATCACACATGATTGGATCCAGGACAGGTAAGAATAATAATTTTGCTTCTTTATGTGTTACTGATTATTTTTGTGTGTTGTGTTTTTTTTACAGGTTCGGTTGTTGGACTTCGGATTCGAGGACTTCAATGACGGCGTTTTTTTAATTCTCAATAAAATGGTTAATGAGGGTTGTGTTTTTTTATTTCAATAAAATATTTTTTCTATGTGCTTGTATCTTTTTAAACTTATCACCACCTTGGTAATGGCCGCTGGCTGATTGACAACCTCCATTACTAAGGCGAGGCTTAATGTTAGCCAACACTAACCCCCATTATTACCCCGGTACCCACCGCCACCAGGGGTACTGGGAAGAGCCGGGTACGAACCAGTACCCGACCATCTGTAGTGACGGGCAGGCACCGTGGTGGCCGCAGGCTGGTATTAGGCTGGGAAAGGCCAAAAACAGTGGCCCTTCCCACCCTTGTAATGCTGCCTGCTGCTGCTGTGTTGCATCTGGCTGATTATGAAAATTGGGGGGGACCCCACATCGTTCTTTCCAAATTTATTTTTTTTTTTTAAATGACGTGGGGTCCCCCCCATTTTTCATAACCAGCCAGATACAATAAAGCAGCAGCAGCCTAGCATTACCAGGGTGGGAAGGGCTACTGTTTTTGGCCTTTCCCCTCCTGATAATACCAGCCTGCGGCCACCCCAGTGGCCGACCATCACTACAGATGGTCAGGTACTGGATCGTACCCGGCTCTTCCCAGCACCCCTGGTGGCGGGTACCGGGGTAATAAAGGGGGTTAGTGTTCGCCTCTGCACCGGCTAACACTAAGCCCCGCCTTAGCAATGGACGTCGTCAATAAGCCGGCGGACATTACTAAGGCAGTAGTAATATAGTTTAAAAAAAACACAAAGACATAGAAAAAATATTTTATTGAAATAAAAAAAAACCCACACAGCCCTCATTAACCATTTTAATGATAATAAAAAAAAAAAGCCGTCATCGGAGTAGTCCTGGAATCCGCCGTAGTCCAACGACCAAACCTGTAAGAAAACACACAAAAAATGATTAGTAACACATGTGTTAGGCTTAGATACAGGGCCCATGTGTGATACTGTCTGTGGGACCCTGTATCTAAGCCTACCACAACGTAGGCTTAGATACAGGGTCCAGAAGACAGTAATCTTATACAGTATAAGATTACTGTGTGCTGGGGCCCTGTATCTAAGCCTACAGTGTGGTAGGCTTAGATACAGGGCCCAGCAGACAGGATCACACATGGGCCATGTATCTAAGCCTACCATGTGATTGGCTTAGATACAGGGCCCAGCAGACAGGATCACGCATGGGCCATGTATCTAAGCCTACAGTGTGGTAGGCTTATATACAGGGCCCACCAGACAGGATCACACATGGGCCATGTATCTAAGCCTACCATGTGATTGGCTTAGATACAGGGCCCAGCAGACAGGATCAAAAAGGAGGACACTTCCAGCTCACCGGTAGTTGCGTCTCCAGACACTTCGCATGGATCCCCGCGACGGCCAGCGGTAGAAGCAATAGGAACAAAAGAGAGGAAAATCCAGCGCTGTGTTGATTTTAAAAAGGAAATATATTCCCAATTTTATTGTAGAAGCAATTAAAAAAACAGACGGAGACGCAGTCTCAAGGTGTATGCGGTAGCGGGCTGTTTGGCCTTAGCCTACGCGTTTTGAGCAAACATGTTGCTCTTAATCATGGCAAAAGAATGTCAAAACAGCTGATTGGCGGGTCCCGGGAGTCGGACGCCGCCAGTCAGGGCTAACCTTACCTTCCTCTTCGGCCGCGGCGGGAGTTCTGTCGTCTCGATGCTGTGCGCGGCGCATAGCGCTGTGACGTCATGCGCTGCGCACAGCGCTTGACTTCAGGACCTCCGCTGCGATCCGGAACCAGGAAGGTAAGTAAAGTATGTTACTATAGTAACAGGGGCCCGCGGCCCGAGTTACTATAGTAACTTTTTATTGATGTGGTGCGGGGGGCCGTGGGCCCCCCTGGCTTCGGGGCCCGGTCGCAATTGCGACCGCTGCGACCCCTATAGCTACGCCAGTGAATGGCGTCCGTCCTTATCCCCTTTTTGGTCCACACTCTGCACCTTTGCAGTTTGGGGAATTTTGCTGGGAAGTGTTGTCTTGTCCTGGTATAATACGGGCGCCCTCGCTTCCAGAAGATATGTGTGAGTCCTCCCCTTCCCGGTTCCCTAAATTTAGGGCCTTGATAAATCGCCTCTTTAAACAGAAGAAATGTTCCCCTCGGGCCGGCACAACTGCATATTTTTTATTTCCTGACTTATTGGAGCCTTAACTAATTTTATTTTTTCATAGACGTAGTGGTATGAGGGCTGGTGTTTTGGTGAGACGAGCTGTAGTTTTTATTGGTACCATTTTGGGGTACATGGGAGTTATAATAATTTCGTATCCTATTTTTTTGGGAGGCGAGGTGACCAACAAATAGC
This sequence comes from Rhinoderma darwinii, assembly GCF_050947455.1. Lineage (NCBI taxonomy): Eukaryota > Metazoa > Chordata > Amphibia > Anura > Rhinodermatidae > Rhinoderma > Rhinoderma darwinii. Next base: position 222,846,608 of record NC_134687.1, read on the forward strand.
AATTCTGGCGTAGTATTTTTTTTTATGCAGCAGTCACCACGCGTTATAAACTACATGTTCACGTTATTCTGCGGGTCGGTACGATCCTGGTGATACCTAATTTATAGCACCTTTTTATGTTTTACAACTTTTTGCACAATAAAATTTTTACTTTTGTAAAAATGTTTTTTCTGTCGCCAAGTTGTGAGAGACATAACGTTTAAATTTTTTAGTTGACTGCGCTGTATGAGGGCTTGTTTTTTGCAAGACGAGCTATAGTTTTATATTGGTACCGTTTTTGGATACATGCGACTTTTTGATCACATTAATGTTTGTTTTTTTTTTACGCCGTTCACCGCGTGGAATAAATAACATCATATTTTAAAGTTCAGGCCGTTGCGGATGCGACGATACCATATACGTATGATTTTTTTTTTTACAATAATAAAGGACTTGACAAGGGAAAAGGGCGATTGTGTTCTATTTTATTACTTGAAACATTTATTATGTTTTAAAACATTTTTTTTTTTTTTACACTAGGGGACTTGAAGTTCCAACTGGTTGATGTGGTTTTTTCTAATACATTGCACTACCTATGTAGTGCAATGTATTAGATCTGTCAGTCATTCACTGACCGCAAGTAGGAACCTTCATTCTTCTAGTGGATAAAATTCAGTCCATGGTCATGTGATGATTACACAGGTGCTGGGATCGTTACAATTACAGTATGTGTATCAGAGCAGTGTCTTCTCACGACCCCAGCACCTGTGTGTCCATCACGTGACCATGGGCAGAATTTTATCCACTGGAAGTAAACAATTAATGTTCCTACTGAATAACAACAAGCAGAGATCTTGAAAACCAGGAGGAATTGACACAGAAGTGATATTGGAAAATTGTTTAAGATTTTAATTACACAAAAAAAATAACCTTAATTTGCTGAAATCGCGCAACCCCTTGAACATCAAAATTACATGAATTCCATACAGGGCTATTCCCAAAGAGTGCAAATCCACCAAATGACTTGTATTACTTTATTGCTGACTTTAATATATTTTTGTCCTACTTGCTTTAATATAATGTAAATATTAGTTTTTGGTGTTTATCTGGTATTGACATCCTCCCTTCATTAACCTCTTCACTCTTCTATTTTAAATCTGACTTTTGTTTTCGTCAAACTATGATTTTCTTTATATAGTTAAAGGGGTCATGCAACTTGTTAAGACATTTTTGGGAAACCGTTGCAAATGCCTCAAAGAAAAATAGAATCATTACTTACCCCCGGCGATCCATTGCTGATGCTACGACAGTCCCTCTTGTGTTTTACATACGGACAACATGCTTGTGTTTCCTTATTGCTGGCTTGTGTGACACATTTTCTATTGCATTAGAATTTCAGAAGCTGTGGAGGAGTGTCCCGGTAGACTCCATGGATGAAGAGAAGATAGAGGAGTACCTGAAGAGACAAGGCATTTCCTCTATGCAGGAATCCGGACCAAAGAAAGTTGTAAGTCCTTGCCTTTCTTGCTGGCATGTTATAAGGCTCTGTTCACATTGCCTCTGTCAGCAGTTTTCTCATCCTTGATTTGACAGGAAGAATAGAACTGCATGCCTCACCATTTTTCTTCAAAACGCCATAGGACCTCAACGGCCCAATTGGTTTCCTTCGTAAGATTGTGAACATAGCCTTAAAATGAGTGTTGGTGGTATCAATAAACAGAAAGTATTGTATAGGCAGTGGCAAATTGACATATATTAACTATCTAAGGTTTTCAGTGTAATGATTTCATGCTGTGTTGATCCAGAAATAGGCACAAACAAGACTCCAAATATCAATATAACTTTGATATTTTAAGAAAGGTATCCACAGCCTTTTTAAAGAGGCTCTGTGACCACACTATAAGTGGCCTATCTTGTACATGTGATCGGCGCTGTAATGTAGACTACAGCAGTGTTTTTTTATTTAGAAAAACAATCATTTTTGACGGAGTTATGACCTATTTTAGCTTTATGCTAATGACTTTCTTAATGGACATCTGGGCGTGTTTTACTTTTTGAGCAAGTGGGAGTTGTGGAGAGAAGTGTATGATGTTGACCAATCAGCGCCATACACTTCTCTCCATTCATTTACACTGCATATAGTAATCTAGCTAGATCACTATGTGCAGTCACTTACTCACATATTAACGTTACTGAAGTGTCCTGACAGTGAATAGACATCACTACCAGCCAGGACGAGATGTCTATTCACAATCCTGACACTTCGGTAACGGTAACGTTTGTGTGAAATTTACAGCACAGCAAGCGTAATCTCGTTTTAAATGACAGTTTACAGTGTAATCTTGCGAGATTACGCTTGCTGTGCTGTGAATTTCACACAAACGTTACCGAAGTGTCAGGATTCTGAATAGACATCACGTCCTGGCTGGTAGTGATCTTTATTCACTGTCAAGACACTTAAGTAAATTAATGGAGAGAAGTGTATGACGCTGATTGTTCACTGATTGGTCAGCGTCATACACTCCTCTGTACAACGCCCAGTTGGCCAAACCGTAAAACACACCCAGTTGTTCATTAAGAAACTCATTAGCATAAAGCTAAAATAGGTCACAACTCCGTCAAAAATGATTGTTTTTCTAAATAAAAAACACTGCTGTAATCTACATTACAGCGCCGATCACATCATGTACAATATAGGCCACTTATAATGTGGTCACAGAGCCTCTTTATGGCCACTTAAGACCTAACCATATCTGCTTTCATTGGCAGATTATTCCGGTATTTTATTATCTTTCCGGGAAGAACCCTTTTATATCCTTATGGTGAAACCTTCTTTCCTCTAATGTAATGGCCTGGGTATAAAACATTTATTAGACAGATCTCTGGGTTTACCATTCATATGTGTGTATTGTACATGGTCATTTAGATTTCCCCTAAGGAGACCTTTTTCTAAGAATTAATAACACCTATGTCCGATCGTTTTTCTTGGTACCATGATAACTATGGTGACTTCCTCTACTCTGTTATATTCGTGTTTCTTATGAAACTCTGTCGTTTTATTAGATCTCAGAACACAGTAGCAGGAAGAGCTGCCACTTTAAGACTAGGTCTACGTGACTGAATTTTCCTAGAAAAGTATTGTCACACAATTTGTGCAACTTATGGCTTCTGAAACTTCTGATCGCACCAAAGCTGCAGTTTACTACAAAATTGGAGCCATCAGAAGTTAAGCATTCAGTGACCGCAAGCAGAGTTTCTGGACAGTTTCATCAGATCATTGAGACATGTGCAACAAGGGATTCTACCATAAAAGGAATACAAAGCATATAAAAAAAAAAAAAAGTCGGATGTGGGACTTTGACATAACTAGGAATCGCACATCAAAAGACGCCATATAGTCCTAGCCTTACAATAGGGATGGCAAACTGATTTGATCTGAAACTGACGGAGATCTAAAAGTTAATCCAGATTGTAATTTCTTGTGAATCCTTTTCATGTGTGTGATTAAAGAGCATACCTAAGAAATGTTACATCTATGTTTTCAGATTCCAGTATATAAGAGGAAGAAGGCAAACTCGCAGAAGAAGCCGAGATTTAAGACTCACAATGACCACTTGGCGGGCGTACTGAAAGATTACACAGACGTTACTCCTGGCAAACAATAGGAGCGCCGCAGTCACTGGGAGTAGGGATGTTTACAGAAGAGCGCAGGCTTTATACAGCTCTTATTGCCTTAACATGACTCCTGATCTTTCACACCTTTCTACGGTCAAGTTTTACCTTCTCCCATGAATTACTAGAGACTATGTGAATCCGGTCTTTTAGGATCTTGCTACATAATAAGGATTGAGATGACAAAGATGAAGAATCTCTCCTGTGAGCCCGCTCGTGGCTAGAACTGATCTGGAGTGCGGGATGTTGTGGTAGCCGCGCGGATACAGCAACAGTCTGAACTCTCAAGTCGTCTTCACTGTACATATTCGCTAAGCAATTTTTGGAAAATGCATTTTGTTTTATGTCTCTACATGTTGCTTAACATCAGACTTCTAGACAATATTTTATATGCAGAGTTGCAATGTCTACTTGCCTTTTTGTGTTTAAATAAAAATCATTTCATTTCTGGAGTGAAAATGTGACAAGGAGTAACTTTTTAATTCCATAATAATCAGTTTTTCTATCATTTGTTAGGGCTCATGGGCATATTACTGTTCTGTTTTTTTATGAAGTCTTAATAAGGCTTCCATAGAGGTGCACAGGGCCTTTACTGTACTTCCATATGCCGCCCATTCCATACAGAGGCGTGCAGAAATGGATTTATTTTTGTTGGCTATTGTACGAGAAGCCGTACGTGCTCCATGCCAATGTGCACATGAACCCTTGGGTTACATCTTTATGGTTCTATGGGTTACATTTTTAGATCCATAAAATGGGATTGACATGCATACACATTTACAATGATTGTATTCACATACAATTTAACCCTTTGGCAACATGTGCTGTACTCTTACGGAACTGGTGCTATGTAGTTAGCATCAAGTGCCGTAACTGTACCGCACGGAGATGGTGCAGGCTCCGGAGCTGTGCCCGCGTCATCTGCAGTGGGTGTCCGCTGTATATTACAGAAGTGACTGCAGTATCTAAGTGGTTAGACAGAGAGAGGGGCTCTTTCTTTCACCCTAACGTGCCCCCGAGACGCAATCACAGGGTGCCAATAAATTGCCTTTGCAAACACTGCACTATAGAAGTATTTCAGTGCATTATTTAAGTGATCTTAAGTCCATATGTTCAGAAGAAAATAAAATAAAGGCAAAAGAACTCTACGAAACGTACAAAATTCTTTATTATTTAAAAAAAAATTATATAGAAAAAGTACACAATTGGTTTTGCTGCAACCGTAACAACCCGTACTATAAAATGAACATATTATTTATTAAAAGTACCCTAAAACAAGCCCTCATGAAGCTTCATTAATGGTAAAAAAAAATAACGTTCAGCCTGAGAATCGGACGGCACACTAAAAAAAATAAAAATAGTGTTTTAATTGTGCAATCATAAAAAAATATTACAATTTTGTATTGCTGTAATCCTAACGACCTGCAGAATAAATTTAACGTACAGTAACCGTGTAAAGACGAAACCCAAAAAACAATGGCAGAATTGCTGTTTCTTTTCCATTCCCAAAGTTCATTACATGTGTCAATGGGAAAACATTTATCATGGAGTTACTAATTTGTTATTAATTTAATGTTCATGACCCCATGACAAATCAGCGTAACCCTTTAGTGACTGTTTTCATTGCCTAGATGTCCACAGCAAAATTTCAACACTTGAAAAAAAGAACATCTGCTCAGAAACGGATAACCAACCGTTTAATTATAAAAAAAAAAAAAGACAACCAGTATGACTGCACTTTCTGATGACTATTACGCTATGATCATACAGGTCGGATATGCTACGAAAAAGTATGCCAGTAAAACCAGCGGGGAATTCCGGCCAAAAGACCACACTAAATTGTGCAGATTTTCGTATAAAATCACTGCTGCAGACAAGCAGAGCATACAAAAAGTCAGTGCTCACCTTCACTGGCATTGCCATAGTGACTTTTCCTGCTCCTCGCCACTGGTCTCCATGCTGCCCATTCTCCTGTAATGACGCTGCAGCCCATGTGATCGCTACAGCCAGGGCAGCAAGGGAGCTGACCACGCCAGGGAAGTAAAAATAGACTTTATTAAATTTAAACAAGAAAACTTGTTGTTTTTGGATTTGTGAACATTTTCAGTTTTTTGCAGCTTTTACCTCCTCATTGAACTCCATGGGGAATAACCGCAACAAAATGCAACGATTCCGCAGCAAAAATGGACATGCTGGGGATTTAAAAAAATGCATCGTCAATTTATGAACGTTTTCCCAGTAGATTTTTTTTTTACGCAACGTGTGGATGAGATTTGTTCAAATCTCATCCACTTTGCAGCTACTGTGTTATGCTGCGGATTTCCCGTAATGAAATCCGTATGCAGATAATCCGCAGCTAATCGGCCCCGTGTGCACATGGTCTTAGGGAATTCTATAGTCTGAACTGTGATAAAGAGTCTCTTTCTGGAGGACCCAACACATTTGTGCATTAAATGGACAGCCGTTTGATATCTCTTAAAATGTATTTGCCTTTTTTTCACGTAAACCTGTAATGTCTACATCAAAACAGCGGCGCTACGTGGAAATTGAACACTTGCTGCTGGTTTTATTGTTTTGTAAATCTGACATGATAAATAAAACCATAAAAAAATACAAACTGCAACTATATCCTGGTGGAAGGGATCTCCTTCTAAAAATTTTTGTTGGTAGCCATAGTTTCAAAGATTTAGGGAAGGGAAACCCAGCAGAGTTTCTGCAACGTATTTCATTGCGGAAAAATCCACAGTGTACTACGGTAGCATCAAAGTGGATGAGATTTGAACAAATCTCTACATGCAGCGGAAAAAAATCAACAATATCACAGTAATCGCAATTCAGAAAAAAATCTATTTTTGCTTTTAAAATAATAAGGTTCATACTTACCCTTGGCCGTTGTCATAGCGATGGGATACTCTGCTCTGAGTACATGGACATAAATTACCGCTTCATCAAGGAAGGTCGGGCTGTACTCCGAGCAGAGGGATGCGTCGCCGTGGCAATGCCCACATGGTAAGTATAAACTTATTTTTTGGTGCGGTTTTTCGTGCGGAAGTCCCAGTGGTTTCCTGGACATACGCTGTGTACTTTTACGCAGCGTATCTGCCCTGTTTGCACATATCCTTAAGGTAAACGGGGTTTGTAAAAATCCATGCACATGCTGCGGAAACCACCCCATGTATGGAGATTTTCAGACGCTGAAATTTCATACTCTTACTTAGAATCCGATGAATGATCTAATCTTTAGTATTTGACTGTTTTACTTTAAAAGAAAATGCATGCAAAACTATTTTTATGATCAATTTTGGCATCGCCTTGTTTAGGAAATTCTTGGTCACTTAATTTACAGTAAATTTTCCAATTGTAATGGTACATATCTCCGTACCTGGCTGGCTGAGTCTTCTATCTGAGTCATCCGTCGTGTACGACCTCTGTGTAATGCATTACAGTGTAAGACACCGTGGCCTACGTCTGAACATTCCTGGGATTAGTGATCAGACCATGTTTTCCTCATGGGACAACCTTGCTGTGTTGGATTACACACAGACATCTGCTCGTGCTTTCCCCCACGTGAAGAAAAATCCTAGACATGCATCTCCTCTGGTGGTGAAACGACATTGTTGTCTATATTTCAATGTACCTTTCTGCATATGTGTCGTTTGTCATGTTCTCTTTATAGTTGCGGGTCTAAAAGTTGGGACCCGCATCGATCAGACATTCATGCCATATCCTCTCCATATGCCATAAATGTCTGAGATGGGAATAAACTTTTAAAGTTTTGATGTCACTTTTGGGAAATTTTAGCCCACCACTTTTCACAGAACTGCTTTAATTCAGACAAATGGGTAGTTTTTTTTTTGCACCGCATTTGTGTAGATTTCAAGTCATTACAGACCTAATATGTGATGTAACCACAGACCTTAAATGGTTCCATGACATTGTGTCCCACTGCCCTGTCTGTGTATCTGTCACTCTAGAAATTTACAAGGAATATCACGATTACTAGTGCTATAGGCCCTGCTTAAAAAGGGAAATGTTTGTTACTGTGCCATATGGCTTTAAATGGTAGGCAGAATATTTTTGTGAAATACAACACTTGATTGTCAATAAGCGTTGCTGGTACCGTGGCTGCAAAGGGTTGTGTGCGTTTTATTGCTTAAAAAGAAGCCCCGTGTTCCCAGGACCCTATCTAATGTAGGGCCCCTGCTGTGACTTCTAGAGGTAAAGTGACTGCTGTGACTAATAGGAGGCAGAGGGGTCTCGTACTATGATCGATGAGTTAGGCCCCATGCACACAATCGTATTGTTCCCCTCCCATAAATACGGATCCGTATTCCACCCGTATTTATGGACCCGTAAAAAAGGGGGCTGTAAATGTCACATGATCGCTCAGACGCCATTATCTCTGCTTCTCTATTCAAAAATTGAAATCCCCTGATACGTAGCCACCCGTAATTACGGGAGCCCCATAGACTTCTATTTTCCTGCCCGTGCCGGAAATAGGACATGTTCTATATTTTTCAACGGCCCGGGCACCTTCCCGTACGCAAATGGGAAGGTACCCGTGGCCAATAGAAGTCTATGGGCCCGTAATTACGGGCGTTTTTACGGTCGTGTGCATGGGGCCTTAGGGAGGACACTGCTGTGACTAATGGGAGGCAGAGGGGGTCTCGTGCTATGACTAATGTGTAAGGGAGGACACTGCTGTGACCAACTCCTGCCTGCATTGCAGAATTGAGCTAAAGGTCCGTTTTATTGGAGAAGGGGGGGGGGCGAAAGCTGAAATGGGGTTACTGTTCTGTTAAATATTATGTAATTTGTTCTACATTCTTGTAGGAGGACCACCATACTACTTATACAACAATTCTGAGAGGGGGAACTGCTGGGCTTTGTGGGGGGAAGTTGTGGCACTGATGTAACTGCTGAGGGACAGGTGACAGTTATTGTGTCTACTGTGACTATTGGGGAAGGGACCTGTATAGAACTACTGGCTTAATGAGACCTTCCTGCTAATACTGGTGTGGGGGACACACTGTAGGTATTACTGGAGGTAGGGATAGAGCTAATACAGATTTAATTACTGTAGAAACATGGAGGGACAGTGATCTGATGGGACGCTGCACTGACAAATTTTAGGGGAACTTGTAAGACTACTGAAAGTGAGGGAGCGAATATTGCTATGACTACTGGAACTGCAAGGGGAACATGTATGTGACTACCTGAAGGGAGGGGGGAGTGCAATGCTGTGACTAATAAAAGGCAGGGGTGCATGTTGCGTTACAATTTGGGGGAGAGGGCAGACACTAATTATTGTTTGGGTAGTTCCAGCTACACCTACTGTGCATTCTCCAATGTGAGGGTAAGGGTATGTTCACACTACAGCGTCCGTAACGGTCGATATTACGGGGCTGTTTTCAGGAGAAAACAGCCCCGTCAATTCAGCCGTAACGGCATGTGCAGGCGCTTGAACGCCGCGTCCATTACGGACGTAATTGACGCTGCTTTTCATTGGAGTCAATGAATAACGGCTCCAATTACGTCCCAAGAAGTGACAGGTACTTCTTTGACGCGGGCGTCTTTTTTACGCCCTGCCTTTTGACAGCAGGGCGTAAAAAAAATGACCGTCTGAACAGAACATCGTAAGACCCATTCAAATGAATGGGCAGATGTTTGCCGACGCTATTGAGGCGCATTTTCGGACGTAATTCGGGGCTAAAACGCCCGAATTACGTCCGTAAATAGTGTGTGTGAACATACCCTAAGAAGTGAAATATACGGTGAGGTGTTTTTTATTTTATTTTATTTTTTAAAGTAACCGTTCTAAAAGATGTTGTTTAATTGTTTCCTACAAAACACTACTTCTGTGTCAAGCCATGTAAAAATGGCAATTATTTTTCTTTAGAATACGATGTGTGCCTTGAGATGCAAAGCATGCTGACCCATCCTGTTGTATCCTTAACGAAGTATGTAGGTGTCTGTTGAATAGGAAATATAAAATATCTATCTATCTTTCTCATGTATATCTATCTCTTTATCTCATATCTGTCTGTCTGTCTGTCTGTCTATCTCATATATATCTATCTACATATCATCTATCTCGTATCTCTCTCTTTCTCATCTCTCTCTCTTTCTCATCTCTCTCTCTTTCTCATCTCTCTCTCTCATATCTCTCTCGCATATCTCTCCCTCTCTCTCAAATCTCTCTCTCAAATCTCTCTCTCTCAAATCTCTCTCTCTCATATCTCTCCCTCTCTCATAGATCTCTCTCTCTCATATCTCTCCCTCTCTCATATCTCTCCCTCTCTCATAGATCTCTCTCTCATATCTCTCCCTCTCTCATATCTCTTCCTCTCTCATAGATCTGCCTCTCTCATAGATCTCCCTCTCTCATAGATCTCCCTCTCTCATAGATCTCACTCTCTCATAGATCTCCCTCTCTCATAGATCTCTCTCTCTCATGTCTCTCTCTCTCTCATGTCTCTCTCTCATGTCTCTCTCTCTCTCTCATGTCTCTCTCTCTCATGTCTCTCTCTCTCTCTCTCTCATGTCTCTCTCTCTCTCATGTCTCTCTCATGTCTCTCTCTCTCTCTCGTATGTCTCTCTCGTATGTATGTCTCTCTCTCTCTCTCGTGTGTCTCTCTCTCTCGTATCTCTCGGGTCTCTCTCTCTCGTGTGTCTCTCTCTCGTATGTCTCTCTCGTATGTCTCTCTCTTTCGTATGTCTCTCTCTCTCTCGTATGTCTCTCTCTCTCTCTCGTATGTCTCTCTCTCTCTCTCGTATGTCTCTCTCTCTCGTATGTCTCTCTCTCTCTCTCGTATGTCTCTCTCTCTCTCTCGTATGTCTCTCTCTCTCGTATGTCTCTCTCTCTCTCTCTCTCTCGTATGTCTCTCTCTCTCTCGTATGTCTCTCTCTCTCTCTCGTATGTCTCTCTCTCTCGTATGTCTCTCTCGTGTGTCTCTCGCTCTCGTGTGTCTCTCTCGTGTGTCTCTCTCTCTCGTTAAATTGAAATAAATGTATTGCCTGCCGGCAACAGAAGCCCTGTTTTCCAACTAACAATTAGAAAATAACAAGTATTTATTAAATTTATGCAAAGAAGGACAGACTACATATAATTTAAAATTTAGAGTCCGTTGCTGACTACAATCAGCTTAGTGCAAGGTATAGAAAGCCTGGAGCTGACGGCTGCAGCACGCAGCACCAGACCAACCGTTAAATTCTCAGAGTCAGCAGGACACGTGTTAAAATTAGATTAGAAGCCCCCCCGACATGTTTCGCTACGAAGTAGCGTCTTCAGGGGTATCGGGGCTAGCCCCGATAAATTTTAAATTAAACTCTAAATTTTAAATTATATGTAGTCTGTCCTTCTTTGCATAAATTTAATAAATACTTGTTATTTTCTAATTGTTAGTTGGAAAACAGGGCTTCTGTTGCCGGCAGGCAATACATTTATTTCAATTTAACCAATACGCCCACCAACTATAGGGGTCCTCCCCCTTGTGTGTATCTCTCTCTCTCGTGTCTCTCTCTCTCTCGTGTCTCTCTCTCTCTCGTGTGTCTCTCTCTCTCGTGTCTCTCTCTCTCGTGTCTCTCTCTCGTGTCTCTCTCTCTCGTGTGTCTCTCTCTCTCGTGTCTCTCTCTCTCTCTCGTGTCTCTCTCTCTCTCTCTCGTGTCTCTCTCTCTCTCTCTCTCGTGTGTCTCTCTCTCTCTCTCTCGTGTGTCTCTCTCTCTCTCGTGTGTGTCTCTCTCTCTCTCTCTCGTGTGTGTCTCTCTCTCTCTCTCTCTCGTGTGTCTCTCTCTCTCTCTCTCGTGTCTCTCTCTCTCGTGTCTCTCTCTCTCTCTCGTGTGTCTCTCTCTCTCTCGTGTGTCTCTCTCTCTCTCGTATGTCTCTCTCTCTCTCTCGTGTGTCTCTCTCTCTCGTGTCTCTCTCTCGTATGTCTCTCTCTCTCGTATGTCTCTCTCTCTCTCTCGTGTGTCTCTCTCTCTCTCTCGTGTGTGTGTCTCTCTCTCTCTCTCGTGTCTCTCTCTCTCTCTCGTGTGTCTCTCTCTCTCGTGTGTCTCTCTCTCGTCTCTCTCTCTCTTGTGTGTCTCTCTCTCTCTCGTGTCTCTCTCTCGTGTGTCTCTCTCTCTCTCGTGCATCTCTCTCTCTCTCTCGTGTGTGTCTCTCTCTCTCGTGTGTGTCTCTCTCTCTCTCGTGTGTGTCTCTCTCTCTCGTGTGTCTCTCTCTCTCGTGTGTCTCTCTCTCTCTCTCTCTCATGTGTGTCTCTCTCTCTCTCTCGTGTGTCTCTCTCTCTCTCTCTCGTGTGTCTCTCTCTCTCTCGTGTGTGTGTCTCTCTTTCTCTCTCGTGTGTGTGTCTCTCTCTCTCGCGTGTGTGTCTCTCTCTCTCTCTCGTGTGTCTCTCTCTCTCTCGTGTGTCTCTCTCTCTCTCGTGTGTCTCTCTCTCTCGTATGTCTCTCTCTCTCTCGTATGTCTCTCTCTCTCTCTCGTATGTCTCTCTCTCTCTCTCTCGTATGTCTCTCTCTCTCTCGTATGTCTCTCTCTCTCTCGTATGTCTCTCTCTCTCGTATGTCTCTCTCTCTCTCGTATGTCTCTCTCTCTCGTATGTCTCTCTCTCTCTCGTATGTCTCTCTCTCTCTCGTATGTCTCTCTCTCTCTCTCGTATGTCTCTCTCTCTCTCTCTCTCGTATGTCTCTCTCTCTCGTATGTCTCTCTCTCTCTCGTGTGTCTCTCTCTCTCTCTCTCGTGTGTCTCTCTCTCTCTCTCGTGTGTCTCTCTCTCTCTCTCTCGTGTCTCTCTCTCTCTCGTGTCTCTCTCTCTCTCGTGTCTCTCTCTCTCTCGTGTCTCTCTCTCGTGTCTCTCTCTCTCGTGTCTCTCTCTCTCGTGTGTCTCTCTCTCGTGTCTCTCTCTCTCTCTCGTGTCTCTCTCTCTCGTGTCTCTCTCTCTCGTGTGTCTCTCTCTCTCTCTCTCGTGTGTCTCTCTCTCTCTCGTGTGTCTCTCTCTCTCTCTCTCTCTCGTGTGTCTCTCTCTCTCTCTCTCTCGTGTGTCTCTCTCTCTCGTGTGTCTCTCTCTCTCTCGTGTCTCTCTCTCTCTCTCTCTCTCGTGTCTCTCTCTCTCTCTCTCGTGTGTCTCTCTCTCTCGTATGTCTCTCTCTCTCGTCTCTCTCTCGTGTCTCTCTCTCGTATGTCTCTCTCTCTCGTATGTCTCTCTCTCTCTCGTGTGTCTCTCTCTCTCATGTGTGTCTCTCTCTCTCGTGTGTGTCTCTCTCTCTCGTGTCTCTCTCTCTCTCTCTCGTGTCTCTCTCTCTCTCTCGTGTGTGTCTCTCTCTCTCTCTCTCGTGTGTGTCTCTCTCGTCTCTCTCTCGTCTCTCTCTCTCGTGTGTCTCTCTCTCTCTCGTGTCTCTCTCTCGTGTGTCTCTCTCTCTCGTGCATCTCTCTCTCTCTCTCGTGTGTGTCTCTCTCTCTCTCTCGTGTGTGTCTCTCTCTCTCGTGTGTGTCTCTCTCTCTCGTGTGTGTCTCTCTCTCTCATGTGTGTCTCTCTCTCTCTCTCTCGTGTGTCTCTCTCTCTCTCTCGTGTGTCTCTCTCTCTCTCGTGTGTGTGTCTCTCTTTCTCTCTTGTGTGTGTGTCTCTCTCTCTCTCGCGTGTGTGTCTCTCTCTCTCTCGTGTGTCTCTCTCTCTCGTGTGTCTCTCTCTCTCTCGTGTGTCTCTCTCTCTCGTGTGTCTCTCTCTCTCGTGTGTCTCTCTCTCTCTCTCGTGTGTCTCTCTCTCTCGTGTGTGTGTCTCTCTCTCTCTCTGTGTCTCTCTCTCTCGTGTGTCTCTCTCTCGTGTGTCTCTCTCTCTCTCGTGTGTCTCTCTCTCTCTCTCGTGTGTCTCTCTCTCTCGTGTGTCTCTCTCTCTCGTGTGTCTCTCTCGTGTGTCTCTCTCGTATCTCTCGTGTGTCTCTCTCGTATCTCTCGTGTGTCTCTCTCTCTCTCTCGTGTGTCTCTCTTTCTCGTGTGTGTCTCTCTCGTGTCTCTCTCTCTCTCGTGTCTCTCTCTCTCTCGTGTCTCTCTCTCTCTCGTGTCTCTCTCTCTCTCGTGTCTCTCTCTCTCTCGTGTCTCTCTCTCTCGTGTCTCTCTCTCTCGTGTGTCTCTCTCTCTCTCTCGTGTCTCTCTCTCTCTCTCTCTCTCGTGTCTCTGTCTCTCTGTCTCGTGTCTCTCTGTCTCGTGTCTCTCTCTCTCTCGTGTCTCTCTCTCTCTCGTGTCTCTCTCTCTCGTGTCTCTCTCTCTCGTGTCTCTCTCTCTCGTGTCTCTCTCTCTCTCGTGTCTCTCTCTCTCGTGTCTCTCTCTCTCGTGTCTCTCTCTCTCGTATCTCTCTCTCGTATCTCTCTCTCGTATCTCTCGGGTCTCTCTCTCGTATCTCTCTCTCGCATCTCTCTCGTATCTCTCTCTCGCATCTCTCTCTCGCATCTCTCTTGTATCTCTCTCTCGCATCTCTCTTGTATCTCTCTCTCGCATCTCTCTCGCATCTCTCTTGTATCTCTCTCGCATCTCTCTCTCCTCTCGCTTTCGTATCTCTCTCTCGTCGCTCTCGTATCGCTCTATCTCGCTCTTGTATCGCTCTTGCTCTCGTATCGCTCTTGCTCTCGTATCTCTTTCTCGCTCTCGTATCGCTCACTCTCGTATCTCTCGCTCGTTATGGATTCTACTGTAATTACAAAGCAGTGGCTAACGTTTGATAACTCAAGCAGATTATTTATAAGTGGTATATTCCTCAAGATTTTAGCAACATGTGATTGTTTGTGGCTTTGCTGCAATGTTCTAGAATTCCTCACTGTGCTGTTGCTTGGAAACCCTATAATGACATAGACAATGTGGCATGTACAGATGGAGTGAGAGTGGCTGATGGCCGCCAGCACAGTTTGCTAAAATACTTGCATCATAACCCGTGTATTTTTCATCCAGTTTGGTCTTACAGGACTGTTTCATGTATGTCAAGGAACCAAGTCACGTGCTTCTTCATTGCAATCCAGAATCTAACATCCAAATATTGTGGCGATCACGTATACCATAATGTTGATAATATCTATGTTTTGACTTGATATATCCGCATTTAGAAGGTTTGTTGTAGACCTTTATCCTGGTAATCGGTTGCTCCTACTCGGTTGTACTTACTTTACCTATTCTTAGATCACTGTGATTTCTGGATGTTTTTCTACGGCAGCTGGGAATATATTACGGACACACTAAAATAATACAAAGAACAAAATCAAGAAAAAAAAAACGTGACACTACATGGGAAATTCTGCAGCCCGAGTATGAGACCTCATCTTCAGAATGTGTGGCTGGTGTGGTGGTTGAAACATGATCTGACATTGGACTCAGTTTCTAGTGTTTTACAAATGGATTTATGAATCTGTATATTTAAGTACATGTCTCTGGGCTGTAGTAATGGATTAAGAAAACAAATACAACATGGATTTCTAAACATTTTACTAGAATTCTTTGTTGAGATCTGTTTATAATAAGTACACAATGACCATGAAAGGAAATGCATAAAACCTTCAATATTGTGGAACATAATATGCAGTTATACAGGGTTTATGCTGGCATGTGAGATTTTCCTATTTAATTTGTCCTGTCTCTGTTCCTACTTAATGAACGTTGTTTAATTTAAAGGCATATTCCAGGCAAAATAGTGAAAAGCTCAATTAAGCAGTGCCTAAAAAAAAAAACCTGCCTGACCTTACATGGTCCGCCATACTGCTGTGACAACTGGGGGAGACCTGCCGGTGATGAATGGTTATCAGATCAAAAACTGCACCGGTTGTCTACAGTGAATTGACTCCTGATCAAGTGCCATTGTATATATGGTGCACAATCACTAAGGTACAATGATATATACAGTACATAGTTCATTGTGCCAAATTACATGCACATTGGCCATTTCTTGCTATGGATATTTATTGGTGGTCAGTGGTATGTGCTAAGCACAGTCTATACATTTCTAGTTGCAGTATGTGAAGACTAAGGTTTCGCCAGAGCCAATACTAGTCTTAAAATAAACACACACACACACACACACACACACACACACACACACACACACACACACACACACACACACACACACACACACACACACACACACACACACACACACTCACACTCGCTCACTCTATATATATAATATAGCAACTTTGCACACAAATAAGAAAAAAAAGACACGCAAACCATACAATAATATATTTTATTTAAAAATAACAATAGAAAAGTACCTTTAAACAACTTTAAAGCTTCAGATATGCTGGTATACACACAGAACACACAACAAGGAATAAAACTTGGCTATACATTGCAAAAATATCCCTTGTTTTTTTAGCAATCATTAATCATTTATTTAAATAAACCATTTACAAAGGACACAAGAAAATTCACTAAGCTCAGTCCTTGAGTATTTGCCAAATACTATAACAAAAAAGCAACACCGGGAATGCATCTGATGCTTCGTTCACATCTGTGCCAGGGTCCCGTTCCGACGCAAACGGAAACCAAGGGATCCGTCGTTTTGACGGAATCAATACTGTAGTCGACTACGCTACTCATTCCGCCAAAATGACGGAAACCTTGCACAACGGACACAAACGGAAACCATTGGCACCGGATCCGCCACCATTGAAACCTTCGGTTTCTGTTTGCGTCATTCAGGGTCCCGTTCTGACGGAACCGTGGCGCAGATGTGAACGAAGCCTAAAAGGCAATAATGAATATATATATATATATATATATATATATATATATATATATATATATATAAAAATGTTTACTAATCTTTATCTGACGACTATATATGAGACCAATGAAGAGTGGAATAGTAATGTTCGAAAAGACCAGAGTATACTAGAGATTCTAGTCTAAGGCCTGAAATTTACTTTTGCATTTTTTATACCCTTATGATGCTGTCCCTACATGTGTTTCACCATGAACACTATGAGCATATATAGAGGCGAGGGGCCACATAGCAAGAATCAAAATGGAGACTCCACGGCCGATGCTGGTTCACACCACATCAATTTTGGACAAGTAGGCCCAGTGCGTTTTCATCTTCCATCCCTTTCTAACCCCTCACCTTGTAGAAGGAAAGGGCAGCATGAACCTCATATGGACCATGCGGAATGGGAATGGGACCAATCTGAGCTGGTGGGCCGAATCTCTGTGTGCCCTATAGCTTTTACTATGTATACCATTGGTACATACACTTTGTAAATTTTCCAGCATGTTTGTTTTACCTTATTTGTTTAGTTGACCCTTTTAAATATGCCTTTATATCCCTTTTAAAAATACTTTTTAGAAAAATAAAGAATTAATTATCCCCCTGCAAGGTTGTGGGTGTCAAGAGAAATCTATGAACATCTATTGATATCAATGGGCAACCTGAAACTGCCCTACAGGGTGCAGCAGGGAAAACAATTTACCAATATTGTATCAGCTGATCTTAGGAGAGACTTCATTCTGAGTGCATTCTCTGATATAATATGGGCTAATTGTTCAGTTAAAGTTTGCTGGTAATTTCTCTGCATCTAATCGTCATAACTAAAAATGTAATGCATTGAAACATAACATGGTAATGGTATAAACTAGTACCAACTGCCAATGAGATGGTACAGTATGCATTAGATACAGAGGGATTGAAAACTGTATAAAAAGTAATGAAGACATGCATCATAAAACATGACCCCCGTTTTTTTGCTCTCCCTAACTGAAGGCCTCCGTGTTATGGAGTCTGATTTACGTGAATACTCAAGGAACTGGTGACGGTTATCTTGAAACACACACACACAAAACACACCACACACCACAAAATGCTTAAAACACACTATAGTAGAGCAATATTAATATAATTAACACATGACTGGAGAACTGGGGCAGTCATAAGTAACTAGAATAGAGTCATTGTGTATTATATTAAATATAGCAAAGAAAAACACTAATATATCAGAGACAAAACATTTCAACATCAGTCATTTCAGTGGTAAATACAATGATGGACTGTAATGTTTTCAGCAAAGGAATTGTTATTATGTCATTTACTGGTAACAACTGTAGCCGTGTATAATAATCATTCCGCCATATTGGAAATGACGGCATTACCTCTGTATGGCACACTTTTCACCATGTTGAATAGGATAACTCTCAGCTGCAGTAGTGTAGAAGAGAGGGCCCCATATGATCTGTAAAGATCATATGGGCCCCAATTATTGTGCCAAATGGTGTCCAGGGCCCCCTCCTTTTATGACACTTTAGACTATTCTCCGCTCCCAGAGGGGAGCCTTGCACAATTTCTTGACACCAAGTAGAAAATGGGATGGGACCAACCAGTACTGAACAACCTTTCTCCAAGAGCCCCATAGCAGCCGCATGGTCTGACACTATGGTATATTCGCCCTTGCCCAACTGCATAGAAATATTTATTTAGGCCAAATAAAGGGCTAGAAATTACTGATATCTGTAATGATCTTATTGTGTATTGCAGGATACATCGGTGGATCACATATTAGTTTAATGTAGAATTTGCCTTTTTTTTTCTAAAAAAATGACCAAACAAGGAGGGCACTGTATGTCCTTTCTTATGATAAGCAGCTATAGCATAGTTTTAGATAAATATACGTATAAAATTAACAAACTAAACCAATCATTTATTCCAATATTGCTAGTGTGGAACTGTGAAGAGGGCCAAATAAATTATATAATTGTCAGGTCTGGATTCTTTCACACTAGTGTTAGTATACGTTTACCTCTCTTCCATCAGAGTAAGAGAGGATACATACATTAAACGGAGAGCAACAGTTCCGTTAGAATTACCATTGATTTCAATGGTAATTCTTTTGTTTCATTAGTTTTCCATTTGTCTCCGTTCGCTAGGTTTCTGTTTTTTTTTTAACGGAAACAAAAGTGCAGTCTGCAGAATTTTTGTTTCTGTTTATCCTCATGTATATGGGAATAAACAGCTCTGGCAACGCTTATCTCTTAGGGAAAAATAAGATAGAGCATGTTAAAGAGACTCTGTCACCACATTATAAGTTGCCTATCTTCTACATAATGTGATCGGCGTTGTAATGTAGATTACAGCAGTGTTTTTTATTTAGAAAAATTATCATTTTTGACGGAGTTATGACCTATATTAGCTTTATGCTAATGAGTTTCTTAATGCCCAATTGGGCGTGTTTTTACTTTTTGACCAAGTGGGCGTTGTGAAGAGAAGTGTATGATGCTGACCAATCAGTGACCAAGCGGTCAATTACAGCGTGATCTCGTGAGATTACGCTTGCTGTGCTGTAAGTCCCACACAAACGTTACCGAAGTGTCGGGATTGTGAATAGACATCGCGTCCTGGCTGGAGGTAATGTATATTCACTGTCAGGACACTGCATGTGGCTGCACATAGCGATATAGTTATATCGCTATGTGCTGTGTAAATGAATGGGGAGAAGTGTATGACGCTGATTGGTCACTGATTGGTCAGCGTCATACACTTCTCTCCACAATGCCCACAAAAGTAAAAGTAAAAACAACACGCACAGTTGTCTATTAAGAAAGTAATTAGCATAAATCTAAAATAGGTCATAACTCCGTCAAAATTGATAGTTTTTCTATAAAAAAACAAACACTGCTGTAATCTACATTACAACGCCGATCACATTATGTACAAGATAGGCCACTTATAATGTGGTGACAGAGCCGTTTTAAACCCCATCCAGCAAAAACTATATCAACCATCCAGAACGCTGCCTTAGTTTTTTGTCATGATATTGACTTGACGTGCCTAAAAGGCATTTTAACCACTGCAGGATTTCTGCTGGAGTACTATGACAGCAAGTGATGAGAACATCACAGGTTTGGACAATTCCTTTTCTAAATGTGGGAAAGATGTTCCAAAACCTTCTCTCTCAGCAAAGCATGCCCTTATAGAAAAATTAATAGGTGTGTTGGGTATTACTTGGTCAACCAGGAAATTATAAAAAAAAGCACTTTTTTTTCTTACATTGAAACAACTTGGACGACTGATACAACAAGCTGAGAACAAAAATGCAATATCAAAAGTCCTTGGAAAATGGATAAAAGAAAATATGAATTAGAAGTATCATAGAAAAAACAACTAAAATGGACATGAGGGTGGAGTATTGTGAGGAGCGCCCTGTCAGTCAGGATTACTAAGGAGAGTGACCACTTGAAAAACTTTTTGCATCAGATGCCAACCCAGCATCTATTGATTTAAATGTAAAGAAATGTAACAGAAATCATTATATATATATATATATATATATATATATATATATATATATATATATATATATATATATATATATATATATATATATATAACATACAGCATGATTTTTTTTTAGGTAATTGAAGGGGATGTCTCATCAGAGAGATGCCGCAGAGATCTGATGATCACCACAGGTCTGGCTCCCAAGACCCCCAGGAAACCGCTGGTTTTGCGGGGGGAAAGTTGCTGTTTGCTGCTCATTTCCTCTGCAGCAGCTGTTACAAGGGAAATGTAGTGCTATACCCAGACATTCCAATGAATGGTGGTCCTTGTAATACATGGGCGGACTGGGCCACTGATGGTAAGTGGCTGTCTGCACCTTTATGACATCCATATGTCATAATAGATTCCTGATGGAAGAGATTGAAACGGGTGCATTTTAAACCGACTGAAATAAATGGACCTGTTGACCGAACCATTTCTTAAAGGGGTATTCCAACAACTGATATTTACATATCTCGGCTATTTCTGTCACTCCTCACAGACATCTGTGGGCTTGGAGGAGTAATGGGGGCACAGTTACCCAGTTCTCGACCAGTGTGGTCCCGGTGGTATACTACCAAGCATTGTGCCATAGATGTCAGATATTCTTCTATGGCTATAGATGGTGCAAACTATATTACAGAGCAAAATACTATTCATTTTTATATTAACGCAAGTGACAAATAAAATATCTGACGTTTTCTGGGTTATCGGTGAATTCCGTAATTGACAACAATAGAAGTTAGAATATTTCAGTATTGGACAGCAATGAAAGTCAGTCACTGGTGATAAGATTCTCGCTGCATTTCCAGATCCATATTGTCTGTAAATAAGGCCGTGAGTATTGCCGTTGTCTCATGCCATGTATTTCATTACACGGTAATAAGCTTCATACCATATGTCGATTGGTATAATTATATACAACTGCTGCTCTATTCCCAAGACTTCCAGCACCAACAATTTTTCCTAATTGAGTATAAACTACTATCATGTTTCTCAAAAACATATCCAAGGGAACAGAAAGTAATGAACACAAAATGATGATGAATCATGGCCTGGGATTTTCTATATGTATGGGCCAAAAAGTTAGTCCCATAATAAACTTTCATTCCACTTAATTACTGTGTTGATCTATAAGGACCGTATAATATGTTGTAAATGATATATTACCGGTCTATGAAATGCGTTAACATATTACAGACATCTTTGTATAGACACATTGTTCCCTCCAAGTCAGTTCTGCAGGTTCAAGGGCAGCTAAACCTGCTGTCTAGAGTGAGGACCCTGCAAACAGCTCCATAAAGCTCAGCTTCTAGGATTCCTGAGAATATGACATGGGAGGGAAGTCTGAAAGTTTGTATCTAGGAGTTTGGCCTCATGCAGATGACCGTATTACGGCCCTGTATATGTTCCGAGTTGTACGGAGCTGTAATACGGTGGTAATCTTATCCTATGGAGCTTTCCGTACCTCCCTGCCTCGTCATATGTTTGTATGCAGGTGTTTTTGTACACACTTTTTGTGCCAATTTTTCCCATAGGACTCAATGAACACTGAAAAATTGCACCAGTGTATACCGAGCCAAGTATAAACCTCAGTTTATGTACCGTGCTAGTACTTGAGAAAGCGCTTTGTCGCGAAACAGCTGTTGCCTATGTAGTACTCCCTGTTTTTACCCGCTTTTTCTACTAAGAAATAAAGACTAAAAGAAAACGTCATTGGGTGAGTGCCACTTTCTTTCCCTCTGCTTAGAGATGTTGTTTGGACTTTTTGTTTCCTGAGTTGAGCACCCCTTGTGTTTTGCATTACTTGACCTGCTGCATTTTCTAGACAGTTTCTGCCTTCTGCCTGAAGGACTGTTAACCTATGGAGTGCCGACCCACTATAGGTGACAGATACCTGTGACAGATGCCTAACAGTGGGATCCGTCACCCATAGACTAATATGGTCTTCATTAAATGTATACGTCATGAAGTCTCATGACCCTTTTCATGACGTAGCAGTGAAACGGATACTATTATAGCCTAGGGGTGATGGATGCCACCATATTATGTTATCCATTTAATGTCATAAAAAGCTATTGAAATGCCCATGACTTATACGTATGTCAAACAGTGGCATGTCACCCTTAGGCTCCTATGTTTAAAAAAAAAACTACGTATACCGCACAATATACATTTTCCATTGTATAGAATAGTGTAGTCTACTAGGCTATTCAATTATTCAAAAACATATGCTAACGTTTAACATACCGGCAGAGGCCAAAAGGACACTCTTTTGGCCTCGGCCGGACTAAGGAAGCCCTATGGACAGGTTTAGCATGTACATTGGGAGCTTTCCACTTTAAACGTAGGGCAAAAACATGATGTGAATGGGGCCCTCAAAGTGAATTATTAATCAATAAATGAAGGATTGATCAATTGTAATTATTACCATGTAAATCTGTAACGTTCAAGCATTTATAACCCTTTGTGCAGCACCAAATGTAAACCAAGACACAGTAATCCCTATAAGATACACTTAAAGGCTTATATTTCCTTTTGCAGTTTTTTTTTTAAAGGCTATGTACACCTTTGAAAGGATTTCTTTGAAATAAATCAATGTTTTATGTGATTTTAAACAAAATGTTAAATTGACTTTTATTATTATTATTTTTTTTTTACTTTTCTGTATCCTGTGTCTGTTAAAGCTTATTTGGTCAGTTCAGCTGTACTGACGGCCCGGCTGAAAGCTAGTCCTGTGTGACTCTGACACACAGGATGCACCTAATAACGATCACATCTAAGTTCATAACTTAGATGTGATCGATATTAGCTGGATTACGCAGGACCAGGTTTCAGCCGAGCCGTCCGTTCAGCTGAACTGACAGAATCGGCTTTGATGGAGTGAACGGGATACATAGAAGTTGTATCCTAAAATGTAAACTTTTAAAAAAATAAATAAAAGTAAATTTAAAAGTTGTTTAACCCCTTAATGCATTATCACGTAACTGTACATGATAAGCGTTAAAGGGAAGTATAGAGCAGCCTCACAAGCTGAGCTCGCTTCATACTTAGCGGTTGGCGGCTGTGTAACACAGCCGTCACCTCACTGCAATGGGCGGAATCAAAGAACACTTTGATTCCGGCCACTTAACCCCTTAAATGCCACGTTTGATCGACGGTTTATTGCCCTTCCCTCCCCCCGTGATGCGATCACAGGGTGCCGATGATAGTCATGGCAACCCGGGGGCCTAATGAAAGCTCTCGCACGGTGAACGCCGTAAAAAAAATAATTTAAAACACCAGAAAAGCTGTTTTTTGGTCCTGTCATCTCCCACAAAAAATGAAATAAAAGTGATCAAAAAGTCTCATGTAGCCCAAAATGGTACCAGTAGAAATGACAACTTGCCCCACAAGAAAATAAGCCCTCATACCACCCAACCGACAGAAAAATAAAAAAGTTATGGCTCTCAGAATATGGCGATACAAAACAAATTTTAATTTTAGCAATCAGTTTTTTCCTTGTAAAAGTAGTTGTATGGACACGATTGTATACATTTGACCTAGTCGTAATGAAGCATAAACACCTCATAATTCACATGCAGATTGAAACCTGGTTTGTTTTCATTTAATTGAAATTTTTGTGTATAATTTAGCTTGAATTTTTACTTAAAGGGGTTATCTGGGATTTTAAAATTGATGACCTATCCTTAGAATAGGCCATTAATATTAGATCAGTGGGGGTCAGCGCCCCTAGGGGCTGTGCAAGATATTGCAGCATTGTCACAGCCCTAAGGAAACGCCATCAATTTTAAAATCCCAGATAACCCCTTTAATTTATCATTTCATTTATCATAGATAAATAAATGACACTACAGAGAGCCAATTAGATACATTACAGAGAGACCACTTTTTGAACTATTAGGCCTTGTTCACACAATCCAAATTCTACATGCATTTTTTAAGACAAAACCAGGAACGACACTTAAACAGAAGAAATATATAAAGTAAGGCATTATATGTCAGCTCTTCTGGATCAAATTCTGGTTTTGGTTTAAAAAATGCATACAAAATCTGCAGCAAACCTGCATTATGTGAACACAGCCTTAGGGTATATTCACACATTGCGGATGTGTTTAAGAAAGCTGAATGGAGATTGCAGAAATCCATACACATGCGGCAGAAACAGCCCCATTTACATGTAGGGAACAGAAATCTCTGCAACAAATGTGCCGTGTGTGAACATATACTATATTTCATATACTTCCATCACAGTGTTAAAATATTATTTATAAAAGAGAATGAATAGCTCACCAAGCAAAAGGGATTAATAGTCACACATATACACAAACACACTCAAAGGTGTTGTCTGAGATAAGAAAAAAAGGTTCTGTTTTTTTTTTCTTCCAGAAACAGCGCCACTTTTGTCCATGGTCTGTGTCTGGTATTGCAGCTCAGTCACATTCACTTCAATGGGACTAAGCTACAATACCAAACACAGACCATGGAAAATAGTCGGTCTGTTTCTGAAAAAAAGAAAATAATAATTCTAATCCCAGGCAATGCCTTTAAAGCGGATCTGTCATCTTACTGGTCTGGGGTCATGCAGTCTGGGATTCAGCTGTTGTCACCAAATTGAAGGAATGATCTTGTAACCACATCCCCCTTCTGTACACCCCTAAGGCCAAATGCACACGACCGTAAAAATCATCCGTAATTATGGTTCGCAATTACGGACCCATTCACTTCTATTGTCCACAGACACCTTCCCGTTTATTTACAGGAAAGTGTCCGGGCCATAGGAGCACGGGCCGAGAATGCGGGCGGCTGTCCGTAGCCGTTGGCGGCCGGCAGTTCCTGCAATCACGGCCTGTAATTACGGGCACGGCCGTGTGCATGGGGCCTGAATATCACTGGATGGTAGGATTTTCTTACAACTGTAAGTTAATAAGTACAATGATTTAAAAGACTTACATTAGGGGGCCATTAAATAATAACCTATAAATGTACAACATTTTGTAATTTGTTTTATAAAAAACAGACATATTTGGAAAATTGATCAATTAAGATTACAAAACTGTTTACATTGTTTTATAAAGCAGGACACGGTGTTGTAAACTGCAGATAGCTGTGCTCTATTTATTTCTACATATAGGGATGAGCTGCAATACCAGACAAAGCCCATGGAAATGAGTGGCGCTGTTTTTGGAAAATTTGTTTTTTTGTTGCTCTGTTGTGAATATGAAAATGTGAATATATTATATGATGGGAAAACTACACTGATGTGGTCAAGAGGTCAGTATAGATTTGGTTGTATAGATTAATTCCTAATATTGTTTTTACATACATGCAAATATCAATTAACGGGGGCATAGCTAGTAATCAGTGGGCAGTGGGGCACCATAACAAAACTTGGATTGTCCCTCCCACCTATTCACTCATGCAGGAGACATTGTACAGGTTTAGGCCGTCCTTTCTATTACCTTGAACTGAATTTTAGCAGCAAACCGTGGAGGGAAAGAAGGCACAAAAGTTCCTAAGGTGTCCTCGCTGTGTGTCCTATAGCAGCCGCTATATAAATCCTATGCTATAATGGTTTTAAATGGGTGTCAAAGTTAGGGATACTGCAGTCTCATAGAGCATTTGCTGGCCGGTTATTAACCAGTAAATGGCTGAAGATCATCAGACGTGTAACTTACATCAAACAATAAACGTAGAAATACATATCTATGATGTGCTTGTTTTGGTCCAGAAAAAAATAAATTTTTAAACCAATTTTAAAATTGTTGCAATTCTAAAAAAATAAATACAATTTATTGTTTGTAATAAAGACGAGGATGAGCCATGCTGACTTTTTAGACAGTCACTGATAGGGCGCCTTTCCATCCCCAATATAATATCATAGCAATGGAAACTATAAATGTACCCTTGGCTAAAATGACTGCTCATTCTGCATTACGAGTACAGATCTCTTTTTTTAAAAGAAATATCTAATAAAATAATTGGGTAGTTGAAAAATGGAATTAGATAAGGCCTATGGCATACATTGAAGAGAGGGGGCATCATTGCAATAATCAAAATTCCCCCCTATTATGACGCCTAGTTTTGCCACCTAGGCCTGGTGTTTGTTTGCCCTTCCGCACCTTTTCTATGACCCTTGGGACAATTCCCCACCCCCTTATTCGCTAACAATGCAGCCAGTAGCAATGGAGATGGGCCCTTTCTATCCAAGGGCTGCATATGTTTCTATGTTATGTACGCCCTTGAATATAGCCATGTAACTATGCTGCATTTATCCAGGGCAGAAATAAATTAATCACATAATAAAATTCAGTTACTCAGAACTGGAGATATGTGAGATAAAGTAGTGATGATAAGGGTGGGATTTGTTTCTGGACTCCTTGTTACTAATCCATTTGACGAACAGTACACTTAGCCACTCACCAGCCTGAAATGACTGATAACAGCGAACAGTAGCTTGCTTTTAACGGCACAGCAAATGTAAATAGGATAGGTTTAAGGCTGCTTTACATGGACAGATTTCTGCCCATAACGAGCGCCGATCGACAATATAACAAATCGATCGCCACTCGTTAACAGGCCCTTTTACACAGGCCGATGCTTTCTCTTGGGGGACAAACGATCGATAATACGATTGTTCGGTCCCGAAAACAATAATTTTATAGCCTGCATAAATGACGTGATCAACCGACGAATGAGCGTTTGGACGTTTGTCAGCTGATCGTTGCCCTATTTACATGGGCCGATTATTGGCCCGTGTAAATGGGCCTTTAGTGTCCCTGTGATGAGAACTTGATAAATATAATAAAATTTCTCAAGTGAAAAAACATGACATTAAAAGGGTGACCTAGCCCTTGTCTACTGATATAGATTAGGATGGAGATTAGGATGGAGATTAGGATGGAGATTAAACTGGAAGTTACCATCAGGAATGTGCCGGCCCAGTCCAGGATGCAGAACAAGGCTTGGTGGGCAAGAAAAGAAAATCTTTCCAACTGCACTTTGTACTGGTTTCCAATACAACATAATTCACATACAACAGACAGAGAATCCTCTCTTATTAAATAAATCTGTTCTTTTTTATAATATTAAGTAAAACTAGAAATTGCTTTTCTAATGTGATTAACTCCTCTAATGTTACATTGCTACAAGGCAAATAATACTGGAAAAAAGCTGATCTAGTGCAGGAAATATTTACAGCTCACAGACAAAATCTCCAGATAGTAAAAATACAGTTCTTTAGTTTTTTTCCTTTAAACATGATATCTTAATATTCATAAACATGCGTCTTAAATTTTTAAAAAAAAAATAGATTTTTTTTTTCTTTAATTACAAGTATTGAAAAAAGACATCGATTACACTAGAGTCTCTTAACACAGTAGATTTCTTGGGACGGAGACTGCTAGTTACATGCCCCCGGCTGGTTCTCCTAGGGTTGACAGCATGAACTAGACCGCAATGCATGGCAAGCCAAGCTTTCATATAAGGCACTTGCAGTTCGTTACAGTGTACAAGGGGAAGGGGATATTCACTTGCATTTAATGTCTGTTTGACAATGCAGATGTGTGATGGAGGCTTGTTCAGATCTTGAAGGCATCGTGATGTAATGGTGATGGGTCGTCTTCAGTTGTTGTAGTCTATATTTGAGAAAATTCAAAGCAAAGTTAACAAACAATGGTTGGAATTTCATTTATGTTAAAGAAAAATGTATCCCAGAATTCATCATTTCCATATGTCATTTTTGTTTCTCTTTGTGTCATTTTTGACCATTTATTGTATCATACATATATAAAGTGTCATTGGCACTAGCGTCAGACAGTCTCCCTTTATTTGATTTTTCTATTTTTGGGAACATTGAGTTGCAAGTATGTATGAGGTATGTAAGTGATAAAAATTTCCAGAATTAAAAGGATTGTCTTCTTTGATAATAGTCACCCCAGAGAGTAGCTGGTTTCCTAGAACCCCCAGTTCTGAGGGAAAATTCATAAGGCTTCACATTCTCCCTGTAGCTGTCAAATAAATGGCTTACCATGTAATAAATGGTCGGGCTTGGTCCTCGATCGTGGGAATCACTCTTACTTAGTGACTCTTTGCGCTGGTTCATAGAGGGGGTCTTGAGCGGACATATGGAAATGGGTCGGTCTTCATGAGACAATCGTTTTAATGGTGAACCATTACGGTTTTCCATGGAAACATATGGACAGCTGTCATAGATCTGCCCTCTGTTACTAGAATTAGTATTCTAGGTCCCTAGATAAAACATTATACTGGGGGATTGACAGTGAACGACGTTGACGGATATAGTTCTTGGCAGTGGAATTCATTTTTAATATTAAGATTTCTTTTAAATAAGACACACTTGGCCGAATCATCAAAAGTTATCAGGATTATTGTCCTATTTCTCTGCATACACCTGCACATGAGTTTAAATCCCACATAATTTAATGGGGTCAATTAAAGGAACTGTTTTATTTTTATTTTTTTATTTGACAAAGCCAATATTGTGAAATAGACTAAGGTACGCTTATACTAGCTTTACCGGTTTCAACAATCAAGTTTATTCGTAACGATAGGTTATGTAATTTTTGAATATACTATGTTCATCAATTCCTCATTCTTTTCAAGATCTCTGCTTGCAGTCATTCAATATTTTTGCAGTGGATAACAATCTCTCCTGGTCATGAGAGGATCACACAGGTGCGTGGCTCTTTACAATACACAGCTTTGATAACTGTAAAGTTAGGATGAGTTCAAATGCAGCGCAATGTTTCCACTGGGGATTTTGCAGCAAAATCCACGTTTAATATCTGGGGAAAATCGGCAAGATAATGACTGCTACAGATTTTCTATATTCCACACAGATGTTTTTCCGCTATATGTGAATAAGGTTTTTTAAAACCCCCATTCACATGTATCATACTAACATTTGTGGCAGATTTTTGTTTCCAATATGCACCAAAAATTTGTAACAAATTCGCCACGTCTGAACATGACCTAATTGTAACAAGCCGTTCACCTATGTGAACATCACATGACCAGGACATTTTTTTCCCCTTTAAAAGAAAACAATAAAGGTTTCAATTTATTGACTACAAGTAGAGATGTTTAAAACTATGATAAATTGATGCAGAAAGTATATTGGAGAAGGTCATTACATAACGAATAAGCTTTATTTGCACATAAAATGGATATATCCTTTAATGAAAATCTGTAATGGGGTAAAGCAAACATGTCAGTAATCAAGTATATAGCAGTGAATGCAAAATATGAACATAGCAGTGCACAAAAATGTACATATATTCTTTGTTATGTCCACCCAGGGCCGCATCTGCTATGAGTAGAGATGAGCTTCTCGTCTCAGGCGGCCAAGTTTGACTAGCCACTGCGACCGCCAGGCTCCCTGCACTCCAATTGTATCGTGTGACAATATATACAGGGGGAACAGCGCCTGATACCAGTGGCGTAACTACCGCCGTAGCAGCAGTAGCGGCTGCTACGGGGCCCGCGGCATGAGGGGTCCCGTGTCGCCCGCCGGCACGGGCCCCCACCATGGCTGCAGACTCCGCTAGCAGCCGCTATAGCTGCTACAGCGGGACGCCACTGATCACTACTGCAGAGCAGGGAGGTATCTCCCCGCTCTGCCATTAAACAAAAGACATGTATCCCCTATCCACAGGACAGGGGATACATGTGTGATCGCTGGCATTGCTAGGGAGAACGGGGGACTGAAAGTCCCCTGAAGTTCTCCATCACAAACCTCGGACTTCCGGGTTCTGTGTCGGCTTCTCCGTAGAAATCAATGGAGCGCCGGTCGCGCTTGTGCGCATGCGTGACCAGCGCTCCTTTCATTTTTATTGAGCTGCCGACACAGACGCCAGAAGTCAGGGGTTAGTCATGGAGAACCTCTGGGGACTTTCAGTTCCCCGTTCTCCCTATCGCTGCCAGCGATCACACATGTATCCCCTATCCTGTGGATATGGGATGCATGTTATTTGTAGGACACAACAACACTGTAGGTCGCATTTTTTTTGGGGGGGGGGGACGGGACGGGACGCTGTATGGCGTTCCCTGCAGGGGGGGGCGCTGTATGGCGTTCCCTGCAGGGGGGGGGGGCGCTGTATGGCGTTCCCTGCAGGGGGGCGCTGTTTGGCGTTCCCTGCAGGGGGGGGGCGCTGTATGGCGTTCCCTGCAGGGGGGGGCGCTGTATGGCGTTCCCTGCAGGGGGGGGGGGCGCTGTATGGCCTTCCCTGCAGGGGGGGGGCGCTGTATGGCCTTCCCTGCAGGGGTGGGCGCTGTATGGCGTTCCCTGCAGGGGGGGGGGGGCGCTGTATGGCGTTCCCTGCAGGGGGGGCGCTGTATGGCGTTCCCTTCCCTGCAGGGGGGGGGGGCGCTGTATGGCATTCCCTGCAGGGGCGGCGGGGTATGGCGTTATCTGCAGGGGGGACTGTATGGCGTTCCCTGCAGGGGGGGCTGTATGGCGTTCTCTACAGGGGGGGGCTGTATGGCGCTCTCTACAGTGGGGGCTGTATGGCGTTAGCGCAATACAGCCCCCTCTGTAGAGAATGCCACACAGTCCCCCCTGTAGATAACGCCACACAGTCCCCCCTGTAGATAACGCCACACAGTCCCCCCTGTAGATAACGCCACACAGTCCCCCCAGTAGATAACGCCACACAGTCCCTGTGTAGATAACGCCACACAGCCCCCCTGTAGATAACGCCACACAGTCCCCCCTGTAGATAACGCCACACAGTCCCCCCTGTAGATAACGCCACACAGTCCCCCCTGTAGATAACGCCACACAGTCCCCCCTGTAGATAACGCCATACAGCCCCCCCTGTAGATAACGCCATACAGCCCCCCCTGTAGATAACGCCACACAGACCCCCCTGTAGATAACGCCATACAGTCCCCCTGTAGATAACGCCACACAGTCCCCCCTGTAGATAACGCCACACAGTCCCCCCTGTAGATAACGCCATACAGCCCCCCCTGTAGATAACGCCACACAGACTCCCCTGTAGATAACGCCATACAGTCCCCCCTGTAGATAACGCCATACAGTCCCCCCTGTAGATAACGCCATACAGTCCCCCCTGTAGATAACGCCATACAGTCCCCCTCTGTAGATATCTACAAAGGGGGCTGTATGGCGTTATCTACAGGGGGGGGCTGTATGGCGTTATCTACAGGGGGCGCTGTAAAAAAGGCACTATCTACAAGGGGGGGGGGTTGTGTGACTCCCAGGGGAGGGGGGGCCCCAGTCAAAAGTTTGCTATGGGGACCAGTCTTTCCTAGTTACGCCACTGCCTGATACTATCTACAGAGGCACAGCATGTGACAATGTTTACAGGGGCACTGTGTGTGACTATCTAATGTAGGCACTGTGTGTGACTATCTACAGGGGGCAGGGCATGTGGTACTATTTTTATATGAGCACTGTGTGATTGATGTTTTATTTTCATGGGGCACAGTCTGTGGCACTTTTTTCAGGGGGCACAGTGTGTGACAATATTTGTGTTGGGCACTATATCTGTGGTGCTTTATTTTCAGGAGCACAGTGTGTGATACGATTGTGTTCCGGGTGCAGAATGTGTGACACATTTATATTCAGGGTCACAGTGTTTTGCGGTATATTCAGAGGCACAGAGTATGATACTATTATAATCAGAGGCGTAGTGTTTTATGTAGTTTAGTCATCATGAAGTCCAACATGCCCGATCCTTTTTTTTACCTCGACATCTGCCATTGGGAAAAAAATCTATAACTATATATACGCATTATGTAGTTGGCCAGTCACACCAAAGCTTGTGTGTTTGGTCAACTTTTATTTAATGTGTATATCGCCACCTTTAGGGAATGTGGCGAATATGTTGTCTATCTTTTTGTCTGGATTTGCAGGCGGAAAATCCACAGCATATTACAGTAGCAGAAAAGGGGAGGAGATATTAATAAATCTCATCCACGCAATGTGGAAACTTTCCGTGTGGAAATTGACCTGTGGTGCGGATTTTTAAATCCGCAGCATATCAATTTCTGCTGGTCACGGATTTGTTGTGGATTTTGTGTATTGATTTCAATGGGAAAGTGAAAATCCGCAACAGATGCCAATTGTTGCGGATTTTGCTGCAGAATACCTATGGATTCGCAGCAAAATCCACAGGTCCATAAAACCCACCCTTATATTTTCTCAAAGTTTAAAATAAAAAAGACGCAATTCCCCTGGTGCTTCAATAGCAATGCGTCCCTGGTGTCCAGGCTGGTTTCTGTATAGCTGGCCTCCTGTGATCATGTTTTATCTGCAGCATTCACATCTGTTGAAACGCCATTACAGGAGCTCGGTTGATCGCTGTACCAGGGAGCGTTGCCATGGGAGCGCCAGGGGTGGTGCTTATAGCGTTATTGTTTTACCCTCTGCAACAAAATCAGCAGGGTCTGGTGCGGATTTTCTGCCAGATTTCCCTGCAGATTATGCTTTGGATTTGCTACTGAATTGTCTGCAGCAAATCCAACCTGTGTGGACGTACCATAGGCCCCATTCACACAAACGTATATTTGCGGCCACCATTCACCCGCAAATCTGCGGGTGAAGTACGGACCCATTTATTTCTATGGGCCCATGCATTAGCCGGAAACCTGGACCGCAAAAAGATAGGACAAGTCATTATACGGTCCGGGCTCATTGAAATCAATGTGTGCACGGTCCGTGATTTGCGGGCGGCCCGTGAATGACACTCTGCAGCCGTCCGTGCCGTAATCAAGGGCCGCGCACATGGCTACGGTCGTGTGCATGAGGCTTAAGTTTGTGTTTCAGTAGGCTTTTTTGCCTTGCCCTTTGTCCTTTATAGTGAGTGTATTAAGAATGTTAGTTACTGGTTATAGTATGTGTAACCCAGAAACATAAAGTTGTAGGTTAACCAATTTGATAAATACTCTTTAATGAAATATTGACCTGAACCTTTAAACTGGGATGCGTTGTAACCTGCAGCTCTGTTATAATCTGCCGAGTGTCTTTGGCACCCGATTTCTTTAGACTAAATTAATTGAATCATTAAGTAAATAGTGAAAAACTAGGAGGAACTCTGAGTATCTCTGTAAATCGTGAGTATGAGGTAAATCCTCTGAACACTTAAGAGCATCTTGCTTCACTTTGTCAAGCTTTTTAAAGCATATTCTGTTTTATAACAAAATATAAATCTGTCAACCTCCTCTGGCGCTGACATTACTGATAAATGCTCTGTTGATTAACCCCTTCTTAGCAGGTTCTATACCACTGACGTACTAACTTCAATCACTTGGGAGTGGAATAGGAGTAGTGTATACTATGCTTGTATACCTTACTAGTCCGCCTAAGTTTGTGGGCCACTATCCTTTTCTAGCTTCCTGCCCTTACGCATTCAGGTATAAGATTGTGAATTACTTTTCCGGACAAGCCCTTAAAAGGGTTATAAACATAACTTTCGTCATAGCTAAATAATTAAGCTCTGTTCACATTATATCAGTGGTGTATGTTTGGAGTATATGTCTGGTGCACTTTCCAACATATTCCGTGATGTTCTCATGACTTTCATGAGCTGAACATATGCCAAAAGAGTGTCCTTTTGGAATATGTTTCACCGATAAAAGTTAATAATCCTCTTTTTCAACTGTAAAAAGCATAGTTGACTATGCTCTTAAAAAAAAAAAAAGGGATCCAGCACGAAACATATACTGTACCATACACAGTAGCATACGTCGGGGGCAAACTTTTGGTGGCACATCTGAAATGTGCATGCTGAACGTACGCGCCGAAAACAGTGTGAACAGATCATTAGTTTCTCATATAAACAATTTTTTCCTATTGCAGACTATATTCCAGCACTCTAAAGAGGTTTCCAGGACTGTAAAATGTTAGGACTGGGCTATGGCGAAAGAATCAAAAATATCCGGATTACATTCACATTCAAGTGAATGGGACAACGCTACAATACCATGCAATGAATAGTCTTACTGAATAACAACAAGCAGAAATCTTGAATAGAAAGTATATTGGAAAATTGTATAACCTTTAATTATACAAAAAATAAAAACAATTTGCTGAATCAGGACAAGCCCTTTAACTGTTCACACACTCAGAATTCACTGATATAATCTGGGGATGGAGTATGAGCTTCACTGAGAGATCAGGTTACAGCTGCCCATAGAAGTACACGCAGAGTGGAGGGAGAAGAGGAAGCATAAGCAGGAGACTAGCTGCTATAATGTCACACATACACAACATACAGAGGAGATCCTTCTCCAACTCACAGACACACACACAGAAGACGCAGAAGCATAGAGGACATTATACAACAGTAAAGAGCAGTATAGCTGTAAATCCAGCTCTGGGGTGAGATAGAACACTTGCTAGAACCAGTAGCATCTCTGTGTGTCCCTCTCGCTCATTCTGCTGCTGCTTCCTGCTCCCCCGCCCCTCTCCACAGACTTTTATAGGAAACTGTAACGTGATCTCTCAGTGAAGCAGTAGATCCGAATTCACTCATAGAATCCGTGCTCTACAGAGTGAATTCTGAGTTAAAAAGTTTCTTATCTTTGCTTGTATTATTGATGTATGGAAAGTTGTTTATAGTCGGAGGTAGACTTTAAGCACATCTAACTATCAG
The DNA here is from genome assembly GCF_050947455.1 of Rhinoderma darwinii. Lineage (NCBI taxonomy): Eukaryota > Metazoa > Chordata > Amphibia > Anura > Rhinodermatidae > Rhinoderma > Rhinoderma darwinii. The sequence continues at coordinate 222,881,183 of NC_134687.1, forward strand.
GATATGAATATTAAAAATTGCCATGGATACATCTGGTACTATAAGTTGGAACACTAGTCTGCAATACTCTCCTTAGGTCCAGAGGTTAAGAAAAACATACACTGCATTATAAATAAAGGAATAATTTTCCATAGTTCAGGTTGCTGGATACTTATTTAAGCTGGATGCTCCCTTATACAGAGTCCCAGGGATACAAAGTGACATATCACCAGTAATAATGTTTTTTTTTTTTGTTTTGGGTGTCAATGTGATATATTAATACTGGGCTGTGCCATATAGTCAATGTATAGGCACACCCTGCTCCAGATATCACAATTTATTTCTTCAGTACATTGTACAAGTCGGAATTTGAGGTAAAAAAAAATATACAGAATGTACAGGGATGGAGGAAGTATGGAAATCATGACTCCTATCCGGTATGCTTTTCCAGTGTATTCTCAGGGGCTCTATAACTTACCAGCACACTGTTGTTTTGATGAATATCCTGAGACTCCAGTGGCCAACAGTGAATAATACATCAATACCCGCAAGACAGACTATAGCCACCATCACACACCTGGTACCTGTAAAATAAAATAAAATATTGAATTTAGTCATTTTAATGCCTGACCAAACAACTTATCAATGTCACTTTAATAATAAATATGAATCTTGGGGAAAATAGAGAATAAATCAGTAATCATAACAGGATATTGGCGTACAGTCTATTTATTAAATATCCTGGTGTTGTATGTGTCAATATTTTTATTGGTGAGGTGACGTTCTGTTAAATCACCAGGCGAAGAATGTCTTCTATTAAAAAATGTGCCCAAAATGTACCCTCACTTAGAAAATATTTGTGAGCAGGAAGTTTATGTCTGCCCTCTACAATAAGGTCCCATGCACACGACCGTGCCCGCAATCACGGCCCGCGATTGCGGGCACGGCCGGCCGCTGACTGACAGCCGCATTTTCGGGCCGTGCTCCCATACAAAGTATGGGAGCACGGCCCGCAAAATGCGAAAGAACGGACATGTTCCATAATTCCCGGAACATTTCCACGGCACTGACACCCTTCCGTAGTGCTACGGAAAGGTGTCAGTGTTCAATGAAAGTGAATGGCTCCGTTTTTGCGGACCGCAATTGCGGTCCGCAAAAACGGAGGTTTTTTGCTGTCGTGTGCATGGGGCCTAACAGAGGAACCCCTAACCTACCCTTACACAGGCATTCTTATCTTAAACATTTATGGCATATACTGTACATGGGAAATGCCATAAACGTCTGGTAGTTGCTGGTCCTATGATTGGGACTTGCACCTATCTCCAGAACTAGTGTGGGGGGGGGGGGGGGTTGATTCTCATTCTGGAGATACTGTAGGTGCGGTCCGAGAGCTGGGACCAGAATCTATTAGACATTTATAGTATATCCCATGGATATGCCATAAATGTTTAAAGGGGTTAACAGTGAACATCAGTCAACAAGTGACCTGAGGAAACAAGAAAAAGACTTCATTACAAATGTATTATATTAATAAGGAAGAATCCAAAATGTTGCTGCTAACTGATGGGTTATTTGTAAAACTTTTGGGAGTAGATACTTACTGCTCCTCTAACTTCTATTTTACTAATATAGGAGCATTTTTCGAGTTTTGGTGGAAATGCTAGTATAACCACTGACGTGTCCTCTATGCTAGAACTCGCCCGGTCACAGATTACCGTGTATTGTCACTTAGTTCCATACATAAAACAATACTCAGAAATGCCTCTATTCATCAATCTGATTGTGGTTGAGAGCTTGTGACAATTATCATGTTCAAAGATAGACATTTACCTGTCATCAGGTAAGGAATATTTTGTGTTTTCTTTTTCTTTTTAGTATTTTATATTTTTACATTACATTATACATGTCACTACTTGTACTTCCATGATGTTTGAACCAGGTCACATTGTGTGGAGAAAGGTTTAGGTTTTTTCATAATGTCAGTCAACTATTGGGATTAGGATAGTTTATGGTATCAGAGTTGCTCTTTATATCAGTTGTTTATACTTTATTAAGTGTATGTTGACCACTAATGCTATAGAAATGTCCCAGTAGCACAAGTCTATATATATTCAGGATGCCTATGGCAAATCCGACCGTATAAATATATAGCCTTACTGTTGGCTCGGACCTTCATCAGACGGCAGACCTAGGTAAATGGACATCTACTAAAAATAGTTGAGTACCCCTGGTCTACAGGTTAGCTCTATCTTACAAAATATGTTAAAGGGAATCTTCCTTTTAATAATTTCTAGCTGTGCTGGATAAACTGCTGGGAGCAATAATCTGTGGGGTTGACAGCAAGTGTTATACTCCCCTGGAGCGCCACCACAGGGGGAAATAAGGAATTACATAGTGTCAATTGAAATTAATGGCCTATCCTTGTAATGCACAGGCATCCTAGGTCCCCACGCTCTCTGTAACTGCTTTCAACTCTGGCTGATAGATCCTCTGTTAACTCAATTCCCTAAGGGCATGTTCAGACGTGGCGGAATTGCTGTTGGATTCCGCTGCGGAAAGTCCGCAGTGGAAATCTGCAACAGTCGTTTTTTCCCATTGTTTTCTATACCCTTCTAGGTAACTTAGTTCAGACGTTGCAGAAAATAACAGTGAGGAATTTAGGCTGCGGTGCAGAATTTTCATTCCGCAGCATGCATGGCCGCCAGCGGAGGAGCAGCAGACTTTCATTGCAGATTTCAGCCTTTGCGTTTTGTAATTGCCACGAATTTTCAGAAACATTTGCAGCGTAAAAATTCTGCCACATCTGAACATGCCCTAATAGGCTATTTGAAAATAGGTTTTACTAAACCAGACAAAAGTGGTGCCCAAATGTTTTTAGGCCACTGATAAGTAACAGTGGATTTTGCCTGTGTGGATTGTGGAGATCCAGCTCTGTCACTCACGATCAGGGCCGCCATCAGGAATTTCAGGGCCCCCTACAGCTACATTTTCTGGGCCCCCCTACCGTGGCACCGCCTGTTAACGGTACTCCGTCCAGCACTATATCATACTACCCAGGGCCGCCATCAGGGGGGTATTAGGGGTACTGATGTGAGAGGCCCGGCCAAACCTAATTGAAAGTGGGGCCCGGCAAACTGCCGCGACTTGCCTTTGGTAGAAAAAAAAACAGGCCCCTGCAATGGGGCCCGTTTTTTTCACCAAAAGAATGTCATGAGCTGCGGGCCCCCCTTTCAATTAGGTTTGGCCGGGCCTCTCACATCAGTACCCCTAATACCCCCCCCTGATGGCGGCCCTGGGTAGCATGGGGGTCGTCATCGTCATGGGGGCCGTCAAACACCGCCGTCCGTGCGACCGATCGCGCGCACTAGCAAACTCCCACGCAAGCGCACCGGCGACCGGCTGGAACCGCGCACCGAATTTTGAGGCGGATTTTGACCTGCCCACACTATCTTGCCGCGTTTTTTGCCCGCGGCGATTGACAGCAGACAAAAAACGCAGCGAAAAATGCATTTTCTGCCTCCCATTGATTTCGATGGGAGGTCAGATGCAGAACCGCGGCAAGAAAGGACGTGCTGCTTTTTCTTTTTTCCGCAACTGGCTCCCATCGATTTCAGATTAGATCAATGGGAGGCGGTTTTGGTAGTTGGTTGGTGATGATTCTAACGCAGTGTCCGAGTCAATATCAAGGCCCAAAAACTCTGAACTGGGCCTTATTGTTAGGGCTTATTCAGACGAACGTGTAATACATCCGTGCAACGTGCGTGATTTTCACGCGCCTCACACGGGCCTATGTTACTCTATGGGGCCATGCAGATTGTCAGTGATTTTCATGCAGCGTGTGTCCGCTGCGTAAAACTCACGACATGTTCGATATTTGTGCATTGTTCACACATCACGCACCCATTGAAGTCAATGGGTGCGTGAAAATCACGCCCAGCACTTCCGCAGTAGTATAAACTATGAATGAAAACAGAAAAGCACCACGTGCTACAAACATACAAACAGAGTGTCATAATGATAGCGGCTGCGCGAAAATCACGCGGCCGCGCATCATACGCTGCTGACACACGGAGCTGTTATGGACCTTTTGCATGCGCAAAACGCCACGTTTTTGCGCGCGCAAAAAGCACACGCTTGTGTAAATCCGGCCTTAGCGTAGGAACACACTAGGCATGAACACTGCGGATTTTATGCAACACATTTTATTGTGGACAATCCGCAGCGTATTACAGTCGCAGCCGAGTGGATGAGATTTGAACAAATCTCATTCACACGCTGCAAAAAAAATGGACCTGCAGTGTGGCTTTTTAAGCCGCAGCATGTCAATGTATTCTGTGGAATCGCTGCTCCTCTGTTGCGGAAATGCTGCGGTTCTGCCGCAAAATTCACAAATGAGGAAAAAAAGGCGCACTTTTTAAAATTTATAAAAAAATTTAGACTTGCCCCGGCCGTAGTCCTGGTGACGCGATCCTCTATTCTTAGCGCAGCCCGGCCTCCTGTCATGACGTTTCATCCCATGTGACCGCTGCAGCAGTCACATGGTCTACAGCGTCATCCCAGGAGGCGGGGCTACGTTCAGAAGAGAGAGATGAGTCACCAGGACTACGGCCGGGGCAAGTCTAAACTTTTTTTTCCCTGCAGGATTCCCGCAGCGGACATGCCTCACGAAACCTGCGCCACTATTTGGTGCGGTTTTTCTGGCAGAATTCCTTGCGGCTACCGGGGCGGATAAGATGTGTAGTTATACTCAGCATATCCGCCTAGTGTGTCCCTTAGGCAGCTGCTCCAGGAGCGACATCATGTCTCTAAATAGGCAGTTGGTTCAGTAGAATTTGGAATTATTTTTTTTTTGTGAACCAGCTTAAAAAAAAATACAAAACTTTTGTGTTAGGGCCTGTTCACATCACCGTTCGCTTCCGTTCCGGGGTTCCGTCTGAGGTTTCCGTCGGGTGAACCCCGCAACGGAAAGTGAAAGTGACAGCACAGCTTCCGTTTCCGTCACCATTAGCGCAGTCGACTGCGCTATTGATTCCGTCCGAAAACCAGCCGGAATGGTGACGAACGGAAACCATTAGCGATGTTTCCGTCACCATTGAGATCAATGGTGACTGAAACGGAAGCTGTGCTGTCACTTTCACTTTCCGTTGCGGGGTTCACCCGACAGAAACCTCAGACGGAACCCCGGAACGGAAGCGAACGGTGATGCGAACAGGCCCTAACACAAAAGTTTTGTATTTTTTTTAAGCTGGTTCACAAAAAAAAAAAAATTCCAAATTCTACTGGACCAACTGCCTATTTAGAGACCGTCAGCAGCTCCAGGAGCGACATCATAAGGGTAGGAACACACTAGGCGGATATGCTGAGTAAAACTACACAGCTTATCCACCCCGGTAGCCGCAGGGAATTCCGACAGCAAAACCGCACCAAATAGTGGCGCAGGTTTCGTGAGGCGTGTCCGCTGCGGGAATCCTGCAGGGGAAAAAAAGTTTAGACTTGCCCTGGCCGTAGTTCTGGTGACGCATCTCTCTCTTCTGAACGTAGCCCCGCCTCCTGGGATGACGCTGTAGACCATGTGACTGCTGCAGCGGTCACATGGGATGAAACGTCATGACAGGAGGCCGGGCTGCGCTAAGAATAGAGGATCGCGTCACCAGGACTACGGCCGGGGCAAGTCTAAACTTTATCAATTTAAAAAAGTACCTTTTTTTTTTCTCATTTGTGATTTTTGCGGCAGAACCGCAGCATTTCCGCAACAGAGGAGCAGCGATTCCACAGAATAAATTAACATGCTGCGGCTTAAAAAGCCACACTGCAGGTCACTTTTTTTTGCAGGTCACTTTTTTTTTGCAGCGTGTGAATGAGATTTGTTCAAATCTCATCCACTCGGCTGCGACTGTGTTACGCTGCGGATTATCCACAATAAAATGTGTTGCATAAAATCCGCAGTGTTCATGCCTAGTGTGTTCCTACCCTAAGGCCGGATTTACACGAGCGTGTGCTTTTTGCGCGCGCAAAAACGTGGCGTTTTGCGCATGCAAAAGGTCCATAACCGCTCCGTGTGTCAGCAGCGTATGATGCGTGGCTGCGTGATTTTCGCGCAGCCGCCATTATTATGACACTCTGTTTGTATGTTTGTAGCACGTGGTGCTTTTCTGTTTTCATTCATAGTTTATACTGCTGCGGCAGTGCTGGGCGTGATTTTCACGCACCCATTGACTTCAATGGGTGCGTGATGCGCGAACAATGCACAAATATTGGACATGTCGTGAGTTTTACGCAGCGGACACACGGACACACGCTGCATGAAACTCACGGACAGTCTGCACGGCCCCATAGAGTAACATAGGTCCGTGCGAGGCGCGTGAAAATCAGGCGCGTGAAAATCAGGCGCGTTGCACGGATGTATTACACGTTCATCTGAAAAATTCCTAACAATAAGGCCCAGTTCACAGAGTTTTTGGGCCTTGATATTGACTCGGACACTGCGTCAGAATCAGCACCAAAAAAACTTCCAAAACCGCCTCCCATTGATTTAATCTGAAATCAATGGGAGCCAGTCGCGGAAAAAAGAAAAAGCAGCACGTCCTTTCTTGCCGCTGTTCCGCCTCTGACCTGCCATCAAAATCAATGGGAGGCAGAAAATGCATTTTTCGCTGCGTTTTTTGTCTGCTGTCCTCACGCTGCGGGCAAAAAACGCAGCAAAAAAACGCGGCAAGATAGTGTGGGCAGGTCAAAATCTGCCTCAAAATTCTTTAAGGAATTTTGAGGCAGATTTTTTTTCTGCCTGCAAAATACTCTGTGTGAACAGGGCCATACATAAACAGCACTTTGAGACATTTTACTCACTGTGTCTGAAGAGCTGCTCCCACTCCAGTCCTCTTTAGGCGATGTCTTCGGTCCAGACGTCCAGTCCTTCACCTCCAGCCAGGCTCCAGGTAAGTTCTGTCCATGTGTGTGTATCCGCGGCTGCGCGCTTCCGTGCTTTCGCGGGTGCACGCGCGGGCGGTCTAGAGTGCGGGCTTTCGTGGGTGCGTGCTCGCGAGTGCGCATGCGCGGGCGTTTCCTTGTGCGCGCGATCGGTTGCGCGGGCGGCGGTTCGACAGCCCCCATGACGAGAGGGGGGCCCGCAGCTCACGACATTCTGTGGTGAAAAAAATGGGCCCCATTGCAGGGGCCCGTTTTTTTCTACCAATGGCACGTCGCGGCAGTTGCCGGGCCCCCCTTTCAATTTGGTTTGGCCGGGCCCCTCACACCAGTACCCCTAATACCCCCCTGATGGCGGCCCTGCTCACGATGGCAGGAAACATAACTCACAGGGAGGGGAACATAGTTCCTAGATCATGGATAGAGCTGGATCATGGATTACATGGTATTTATTTATTACATTGCATACAATGATTTCTAGCTGCCTGGATACAGTAGCAATAGTAAACATTTCACACAGTAAATGGTATTACAAATGTTTTATGTGCAGCTTTTGTTGAAACAGCAAGCTATTTGATCATTACTAAATTGCATTTCAAGACTTCATTCCATTTTTCCTCCTTAAAATGTAGAAGGTAGTTTACAGTGTTCCTGAGCCAACTACCCCCTACTTAAATAAATTATATCAAAGTACCCCCGACGCTGTGATCACTCACTCTGCTGCCTCTATTAAAAGCACAAAATAAGGACAGTACAACTACCTCCTAGAGAAATGGCGTGTACCCCCTGGGGTGACATGTATCACAGGTTGGGAACCTAGGGTTTACAGCATGGCTGCTCTGTCATACTTAGGGTATGTGCACACGACAATGCCAAATACACCTGAAATTGCGGAGCTGTTTTCAGGAGAAAACTGCTCCTGAATTTCAGACGTTTTTCGCGGAGTCCATTACGGACGTAATTGGAGCTGTTTTTCAATGGAGTCAATGAAAAACGGCTCCAAAAACGTCCCGAGAAGTGTCCTGCACTTCTTTGACGCGGGCGTCTTTTTACGCGCCGTTTTTTTGACAGCGATGCATAAAATTACACCTCGTCTGAACAGAACATCGTAAAACCCATTGCAAGCAATGGGCAGATGTTTGCAGGCGTATTGGAGCCATCTTTTCAAGCGTAATTAGAGGCGTAAAACACCCGAATTACGCCTGAAAATAAGTTGTGTGAACATACCCTCAGGGGTTAATCAGGTCTGATGTTTGTATATGCCGCACAATATAACAAAAACAATCTGGGAAATACCCACGCTAATCTAAACAGTGATTGAGATCATTTAACATATACTTTTTTATTTGAGATTAAAAAGTGGTGTACATAATAGGCCAGATTATCTCTGGATTAAGTTGGTCAATTTTATGGAATTTTTTTATTAAAACAAGTCGCAGATTTGTTGGCAACCCCAAAAATTTTTTTTTAGTAAATTACGTTATTGATATATGACACCGGTGATGATGTTACATTATTAAACTATTTAAGTGCTTCTTTACTGCTGACCTGAACCTTCCTAAAGCTCCAATATCATATACAGCGGTATACAGATCCTTGATATGATGGACCACCTGACAATTTGAAGCCTAATCCAGCATGGGACTATTCATGTCCCAAATACACTTGTTATTTTTTTTTTTTTTTTTTTTTAAATATTCAAATTTTTCCTAGTGTTTCGATAGAATCCAAAATATTGTGGCAAAACAATGGGCAAAAAAACCAAAAACCCACTCAGTGCAAAAAGTAAACGTGTTGTCTAAATAGTTTTGTTACCCTAAAGCAGTCCGAATTTGTTACTGATAGATCTATTTTTTGTAACCTAACTTTTTGAATGGTAATTACACTTTTTGAGATCCATTTTAATGGGTTAAAGATACACCTACATTATTATTTCCTGGTGTTTTTTTTATAGGAAAATGTTTTTGGTACAAATGTTATATGTTCATGTATTTTGCAATTTCAACAATCTAAGGTAGAAAGAAGGAAGGAAGGAAGGAAAGAAAGAAGAGCTCATGTAACATGTTAATGTAAAAGAGAGTTCCTAAAACTAACGTGAATGACCTAATAGTGGAAGGTATGTGACCCCTCTCATTTTAGAGCAGTGACATCACATGAATGTATCACGTCTGTGCTGCTTATCCTCTTCTGGAATGTATTAAGGGATTATGTTGTATATAAAAAAAATCAAAAAATCTCTTATTGCTCGAGATTAGCTAAACTAGATTTTGTATTATCTTGGGATATGTTTAAAATCATATTATAAAGCTATACCCTAATCTGAAATTAGGATAAAACATGTACAACAGGACATTGTTGGGTGGAGATAGGCAGAGTGTTTGTTACTAAGTCTTCAATAGTCATACTTTTGTTCTTGTAGCTGAAAGGTGAAGTCCAGTGAAAATTATTTTCTGTTACGTCTGATATTCTGAGATGCATGTGAGTAAATCAACATTGATGAAGTCTGTGATCTTGGACCACCACTCTTTTCCAGAATGATAGGACTCTAAATAATTCTTGAACCACTTTGGCACGGTCCAGAGATTTTTCTTACAAAAAAAATCTGATACAATAGGGAAGATTTATCAAAACGGTCTAAAACAAAATCTGGCTTTGTTGCCCATAGCAACCAATCCCAGTGCAGTTTTTATTTTTCCTTAGAAGATAAGCTCTGATTGTTTTCTTCAGATTTTTTGTCTTACAGTTTTGATAACTAAGACCCAATATTATAAGCCGTAGCCAAAAATTCAAATCAATTCTTATAATATTATGTCAGATTTTCAGTTACAGAAATCTCTGGGTAGTGCCTAAACTTCACCGATATGATCTTTCTTATGTATCTATGACATATCAGAACATCATTTTAACTGGATTCACCTTTTAATTGTTTCCAAACACAATGTACCGCATATCTGACTAAAATGTAGATGCTTGGATACCATTTGGGTTCTTTCCAGACGGGACAATTTTTGGTAAATTTTGTATAAATACTGAAAACAAACCATCTAGATAATTTGTACAGTTTTGGATTTGTTTTACAATAAAATGTATTATTATTATTATACTATTTTTAGGCCTCATTCACACGGCAGGGTTTCCCGGCCGGGTGCCGGCCGTTCATAAATCGGCCGGCACCCGGCTGCATTAGGAATGATAGACCCCTAATGGGGCTATTCACACGACCGATTTTTTGACGGCCGGAAAATCCGGCCGTCAAAAAATAGGACATGCTCTATCTTTGCCCGGGCACCCGGGCGCACGGCTCCCATAGAAGTCTATGGAGACGGGTATTACACGGCCATCACCGGAATGTGTTCCGAGTGATGGCCGGGTTTCCCGGCGCTTGCGCTCTATCTCCTCCTCCTCACAGCGCAGAGTGCATGTGAGGAGGAGGAGTTGATGCCATTCTGACGAATGGCATCGCTGTGCACTGTGTTGCAGGGCCGGGGTGTACAGCAGGTGGAGGGAGCGCTGCGCTGGCTCCCTTCCCCTGCTTGTTAAAAGCACCCTGGCTCGGCGACACCTTCGATGGCGCCGCTAGTAGTAGTAGCAGCAGCTGCTGCTGCTGCGGCTGCTACTACTGTAGCGATGCCACTATAGCAGAGCAGGGAGGTATCTCCCCGCTCTGCTATGTGCTAGCCGCACTTTAGCTCCTTGAAGGAGCGGAATCCCCGTGTTTTCGGGGATTCCGCTCCTGGACAGAGCGCTTGATGTCTCTGTCCATATCTGGGCAGTGACATCAGGGGAAACTCCTGAAGCGGAATCCCCGAACAGATGGGGATTCCCCTTCAGGAGCTGCCGCTGATGTCACTGTCCGGATCTGCCCGGCCCGGCACGGATGCATAACTTTATGCAAACCGGCTGGGCAAAATGGCCGATTTTACCGGCCGACACTCGGGCTCGGGAACGACCCGGTCGTGTGAATCCCGCCTTAAACTGTTGAATGTTTTTTTAGCCCCTTAACGACATGCCACGTATGTGACAGCCGATAAAGGGAAGTATGGGGCGTGCTCACAGGCTGAGCTCCTCTATACTTAGCAGGTAAAGGCTGTGTAATACAGCCAACACCTCACTGCAATGGGTGGAATCAAAGATCATTTTGATTCCGCCTGTTTAACCCCTTAGATGCCACGGTCAATCGCTCCACCTAAAGCGTTAGAATCAAGGGGACGGCCCCCACCATACCATCACCCCCACCCCCGCGACAAGATCACGGGGTGTCGATGGACGTCATAGCAGCCTAGGGGCCTAATGAAGGCCTCCGGGTCTGCCATCTTTGTACTCCTCTGACAGGACTTCAAAAGAGACTGTCAGTATAGCGATATACTGCAATAAATTAGTATTGGAGTATATCATGCAAGCAAGCCAATGATAGTTGGTTCCACTCCCCTAGGGGGACTAATAAAAAAGTAAAAAACAGTTAAATAAAGTTTTTTCTAATGTTCCAAAAAAAAAGTATTAAAATTTCCCCCAAAAAAAACCTTTTCCCATTTTTTCCCTAAAGCAATATTAAAAAATAAAAGTTAACATAACTGGTATCGCCGCGTCCGTAAAAGCCTGAACTATTACAATATAGTAATATTTAACCCGCTCGGTGAACGCCGTAAAAAAAGTAAGACACCCAAATTACTATTTTATAACAGAAAAATAAGAAAAAGTTCCGGCTCTCACAATATGGCAGCACAAAACAATTTTTTTAGCAAGTAGTTTTCTTTTTATAAAAGTGGTAAAACATAAAAAAAGAAATTATAAATTTGGTATCGTCATAATCGTATCAACCCGTAGAATAAGGTGAACAGTTTTTTTTTTTACCCATTTCACCCCACAAATATATTTTTTTCCGTTTCCCAGAACATTATGAGGTACAATAAATGGTGCCATAAAAACTACAACTCATCCCGCAAAAAAACAAGCCCTCATAAGGCTATGTCAATGGAAAAATAAAAAAAAGTTATGGCTTTTGGATTGCGGGGAGGAAAAAACTAAAATGAAAAAACAAAAAGGGGTTAAATATGAATTGTGAATATGTATTTATAACTAACTAGTTAATGAACATTTTTTTTTTTATTTCAAGCCTTGCTCTAAGATGCATAGAAGTGATTCAATGGAACACACACGCAATATTACATAGTTCTACAAAAACATTTTTTTGTTCCATAGACAATTTAAATGTCATGGGTGAATGGGGAGAGGATAAGGAATGTAGGAAGAACATGCCTTGCGGATAATAACAGATTGAAATGAAAGTAAATATTTATTGGTCTACCACCGGGAGAGAGGTGTTTTATCTTTGTAGTCAACCACCTGTCAAATATGTTTTGGGTTATACAAGGGTCTCGAATTCCTCAGTCTATATTTTGCCATTAATTAGTAGCTTGGTGCAAAGACAGATCGGTTATGTTACTTGCCTAATGAATTCACGTAATGGCTCTGCACACAAGAAGACAGGCACCAATCATGTTTTCTTTTCACTTCTTTGTTATAAAACATGTCTGACAATACCACCTATTAAGGACGTGTTTGTAGAGAAATTATTCTGAGTGTTTCTTAGAAAAGAAATTCTACTTATAGATTTGACATTTCTTGTGGGCTTTCTAAGTTGAAATGTTGCATATAGTTATTTAGTTAGTGTGGGCCATACTCAGCAAGATCTAGTCCTTTGATCTGAAGAACGAGGGGCCAGAAGAATGTCCAGTTATGCCACCAACTATGAACTAAAATCAGATGAGTTGCATTATAACTCCCAAACCATTGTTCCGGAATATCCTATGGTGGGCGAAGGCTCTTACACAATAATGGGCTCCAAAGGTCCAACTGAAGACAACCCTATTTGGAGCCACTAAGTTCTATTCATTATGTGTTAATTCACAGACAACCTATTTAACCTTATTGATGATATGTCCTGTACCATATAGATGGAGGATGGGCCCCCACAACCATTTTCTCAGGTATGCCCAAGGATCCCCAGGTCAAACACTGTCTCAGTACCACCACCTTATATACAGTAGGATATTGTTATTTATTGCTATTTTGGACTTTTGACTTTTTCTAACCTAGCTAATGTTTTGAAAAACTGATAATGAACATGAAGATTAAGTGGACGGAGTGATGTTTTTTTTTTGCAAAATCTTAAAGACAAGTACCACCTTTATCATTTCTTTTAGAAAAAGGAGAACTCATTTTATTGGGGGAGAAGCATCAACATGTATTTTTTCATTCTTGCCTCTATGGGATATCTTCCGATATTAAAAATGTGACGTGTGAAGGTTGGCCATAGGTATTAGATATATCTTAGCGGTTGATTCCAACAGGATCCACCAAAAATTCATGTCCATTGAGTCTGCCAGACAGTCCCTTGCTCACTGCCTTTATGTGAAACAAGGATCTGACAGGTCAGATTTTGTCTGACTAATACTATACAGTATTTCCCATCCTGCTGAGGTGTCAAACTTCTTAAACCACACCCTTGTATGCCATATTAGTGCATATGGATGTCTCGCTCTGACAAACTCGAGGTGCTCATATACATGGACAACCATTCAGCTGAGCTACATTTCCTATGCAGTGACTGGCTGATGGCTTCCCTCTGCAAAATTAACTGTTTGCCAGGGGTTTCGGAAGTCAGATATCTGTGGCAGCTCCAATCTGAAAGGGTATATCGCTGATGAGACAATCCCTTTAAGCCTCCCTCCGTACCAATTGAAATATTGGGCTGTATGGATGTATTGCAGCATAGTTTTGGTGGTCGAGGATGATATTAGCTGCTATCTGCAATCTTCTATTCGAATTTACCAACGTATCTAGTAATGACCTCCTCAGCTTTAATATGATCATTATAAGTCATCATGAAGACCATCTTTCATGCTACAACACAGGCCTACATGCATGTGTCAGGCGAAGCGGACTGCAGGAAGAAGCAATTTCTCAACATCCAAGTCAAGTTTCATTGTACAATATCTATTCCAATAAGCCATTTTCCGCTTAGTAAAAAACACTCTTTAGAGGAATATCAAGAATATACTGAATTGCATAGACTCACATCGTTTAAATGTATCTCACTGTATGTATTTAACCTGGATATTGTGAATTCTCCAGTAATTTATCCTAGTATTTTTCTTAGGATAATTTTTTTTCATTGTACCTTTTTTTTTTTATTAAAATGTTTATAATAGTTACACTCATTACTTATATTTACTTGACTATATTTAATATCTACCAATACTGCAATAATAAAGTTCTAATGACGTTTCCAGGACAGAGCGTTGTGTTCCCTGGTAGGGTCAAGGAACAGATGGAAAAACTGGTCATCCCACCAGCACGCTCCATCTTGTGCCTTAGACCTCCATCTTGTTCCTTGCCCTAACCGTTACCAACTCCTTTCATAAGTAAGCATACCTAATCGAAGTATTAACCCACTTTGACGCAATTACAGCTGGGTAATAAAGGAATATCCATGCATCCTCCATTTCCGTCTTTAACATTACAAATGGCAACAGCACAAGCCTCACTAAGGTTAATAGACAGGCTTGAGTAGCTTATAACTGTCTTAACTTTGAAAGCCAACTTTTTGATACATCTCAATATCTAGTGACATCATGCCCATCCGGGAGCCTGCCCAAACTGCTGCCAAAGATTGCTTTATTAAAAGTAGGGACAAGTGATTGAGTGAAAAAATGTTAAGATCTCTTTCGCATAAGGCCAAGTACACAACTTTTACAATGTCATGGAGATCTCAGGAAAATAATCTGTGATTTCTTTTTTTTTATACATGTTATGAGAGAAAATAAAGTTTTATTAGTCATGGAGTATGTTTATATAGAAGATAAGAGGCAAGAAGATTAGGTAATCTGCTTATATATGAATGATGTCACTTCACGTAATAACAGACATCAAACATAAAGCTGCTTCTCATGTCAAAGAAATATATACTACACTTCTATAGTTTTGTTAAGGTTCAAAATCAACATTTACTTAAAAATTTCCAATGCCAAATACAACGAGTAGCTTTTTTTTAAAAAATGGGATGAAGACAAATCCCTGTTGGTGCTCTATTAACTTAACTAGTTAGTTGTACAAGTATATTTAAGGTTCTACATCTATACATAATTATATATATATATATATATATATATATATATATATATATATATATATATATATATATATATATATATATATACATATAAAAGTAAAAATACTTACACATTACTCAGCAGAACTGGCGGGATTTCCAGCCCTGAGAAGTAGCATCTGAAGGAGGGAGCCAACGGACCTAAAAAAAGAAACAAAATGGAGAGATACATTAAATGGTAACCAAAAAAATAAAAAATTTTTATTTTGTTAAAATTGTTTCAATTAAAAGGTTTGTAGTAAATACAGTAAAGAGAGACTGGGGCCTAAAAGGACCCATTTTCTGGGAACACGCAAGCCAAATCTCCCCCGTATTGAAATAAACATGTATGCTTGAACATGCTGAGCGTGGATATTTCTGGTGGAGTCTGGAAAAAAATCTCTGTCGGCTGAGAGCTATATCATGTGTATGACAAGTGTTACACCAAGAGCCCAATACATGACAATCTGTATCTTCAAGCTTACTAGTAAAGACAAGAGTATGTAGGTGTGGAAGTATTTTGGCGTTTTTGAATATTTATATTATACATTCTACCAGAGGTCTCAAGCACGCGGCCCGCGAGCCGCATGCGGCCCCTGGGGCGGTCACCTGCGGCCTGCGGGACACAGAGCCGCTACTACAGACTCTGTTCCGGGACTCTGGTATTCCCTGACATCGCTGTCCACATATAAAACAGCGATGTCTGGGGCTTTCCCAGAGCCGGAGTCCCGTGCAGAGCGCTAGTATCGGCTCTGCTCCGGGACTCTGTGGAATTCCCTGACATCGGTGTCCATGTTTGGACACATGATGTCTGGGGCTTCCCCAGAGCCGGAGTCCCGGGCAGAGCGATAGTATAGTCTCTGCTCTGGGACTCTGGGGAAGCCTCTGACATCGCTGTCCATACATCGACAATGATGTCAGGGGCTTCCCCAGAGCAGGAGTCCCAGTGATGTCAGGAGCACAGCTGGAGTCCCAGGAAGAGCCTACTAGCGCTCTACCCGGGACTCCAGCTCTGGGGTTGCCCCTGACATCTCTCTCCATATATGGAAGGAGATGTCAGGAGAAGAGATGGAATCCCAGGCAGAGTGCTAGAAGTGGCTCTGCTTCGAGACTCCAGCTCTGGGCAAGCCCCTGACATCACTGTGGCAGCATCCGCGAAGGGCACTGTGGCAGCATTCGCAAAGGGCACTGTAGCAGCATCCGCGGAGGGCACTGTGGCAGCATCCACTTAGGGCACTGTGGCAGCATCTACGGAGGGCACAATGGCAGCATCTACGGAGGGCACTGTGGCAGCATCTACAGAGGGCACTGTGATATTATCTACAGAGGGCAGTGTGGCATTATCTACAGAGGGCACTGTGGCATTATCTACAGAGGGCACTGTGGCATTATCTAGGGGTGTGTTGCAGTATCTACAGAGGGCACTGTGGCAGCATCTACAGAGGGCACTGTGGCAGCATCTACAGAGGACTCTGCGGCAGCATCTACAGAGGACTCTGCGGCAGCATCTACAGAGGACTCTGCAGCAGCATCTATTGAGGGCACTGCGGCAGCATCCACAGAGGGCACTGCGGCAGCATTCACAGAGGGCACTGCGGCAGCATCCACAGTGGGCACTGCGGCAGCATACACAGAGGGCACTGCGGCAGCATCCACAGAGGGTACAGCGGCAGCATCCACAGAGGGCACTGCGGCAGCATCCACCGAGGGCACTGTGGCACTATCTAAAAAGTGGCTGCCCAATCTTGACATGTGTGTCTGCCAAACGCTGCCAACTGAGCCGCCGGACTGCATTTAGCGACACTTAAACTATAAAACTGGATTGAAATAAGCATGTGGAGAAATATCTCAAATTTTAAACCTAGTGGTATTATTATAGTAATGTAGTATTATTATAGTAATGTAGTATTATAGTAATGTAGTGTTCTAGTAATGTAGTATTATTATAGTAATGTAGTATTATTGTTATAGTAATGTAGTATTATTATTCTAGTAATATAGTGTTATAGTAGTTCAAATAACTAATTGATTAACAATAATTTTGTATTGTATAAAATTTGAAAGTAATGCGGCCCGTCAACTTCCCATTTTTTCTATATGTGGCCCACTTACCCAGCTTAGTTTGAGACCCCTGCATTATACTATACACAACTATATATACTATACATACATGTATACTATACGTACTATACATTATACATTTACATAATATTTATGTATTTACATAATTTTTATGAAACCATTTTTTTCATGATGGAAATTTTGTAATTGCTACATTACAATTAATTCATGAATTCATTTTCTTAAATTTTTTTAAATGTCTTCTTTTTGAAGATGTATTGGTTTAATTTCAAGATATATATCACATATTCACAGAAACATGTGCGCACAATTGCACAATCCCAGTCAGAGGTGGGTTGTGCAACTCAAATTGCTGAGATTTGAGATTTGTGTTGCACACATTTCTTGGCTTGAGTCGCTCCAAAGTGAATAGGAAAAGTCTTGCAACAGTCACCATATTGCCGTGACACCGATTACTTCTATTGAACTGCAACTGTTGTGCAACTGCTGAGTTGTACCAAAGTGGCATCAAAGTGGCTATAAAGTCTTGCTCTTTATTTATTGGAAATGATTACAACGAATCTACCGACAGTATGCATAACAAAGTGGATCCTTGCTGCCTCATAGCTTAAAGAATACCTGCCGTTTCAGGTGACTTTTTACAATAAGCTGTCATATGTGTCTACATGAGGAAGAATACTCTTTCTGGCCATTTATATGACTTGTATCCTGCATTTTTTTTTAGCAGTTTTCCCTTCTGCAGGGTCTCTAATTCTCAGTTTTCTCTGAGATAGTGGAAGGAGCCTAACTGTTATCATTGCACACATAGAAGAGAAAAAGTGCCTCACTTATCTCTATCTATCACATATATAGAAGCAGTAGGAGATTATACAGCAGTAATGAGCAGTGTAGCTGTGAATCCAGCACTGGGGTGAGATGTAACATTTACTAGAAACTGCAACAGTGTCTTTGTCTCTCTCTGCCTCTCTTTCACTCTGCTCCTGCTCTCCTCCTCCCTCTCCCCTCTCCATAGACTTCTGTGGGCAGATGTAACCTGATCCCTCAGTGAGCTGATATTCCGTCTTGTCTCAAGGAGATGGAAAAAGCAGTAATCATAGGGTTAAGAAACGTGATACTCACGGTTTATACCCGCTTGCTTTAATTATTGAACAATAAAGAAAATAAATAGTCTACTTGGGTGAGTGCTGCTCTTCCTTCTTCTATTATGGAAAAAGTAGTAAATTGAGAGTGAGTGAACAGTTCGGAGGGAGGGGAAGGAAAGGAGCCCGATAAGTGGAAAAAGAGGCATCTTTCTCTAATGAGATATATTACAATGTTCCTTAAATTTGCTTGTACTATTGAATTATAGAAAGTTTGTTAAAGTTCAGTGCCTTTTTACAGTAAGTGCCAATCTTGTTTGAGTTAAACTGCCATTTGTCGACATTGTGTGAATTGACTCTTATATGCCATTGGATCTAGTCTCTATTGCTGTGCGAGCTCAAACTGACGTAATTTATTATGAAAAAACAAAACAACTGGTAATAATAGCAGAAAATACAACAGAGAGGGACATTTTAGACAAGAACAGGATCACCTACAATTTTCTTTATGCCGCACAGCGTGGAAAAGCATTGCCTACCCAGGTTTCTGATTTCTAGAATATTCGAAATAGAAAGAATGGGGAGACCAGCATGGCTTACAATGCAGCAGCAATGGAATTGGATGATAGACTGAGTATTCTAGAAATAGGAGGTGCGTGACAGGTGCTGTGAGCTCAAACCAGTGTGGAGCAATTTTTTTTATCAAACATGCCCCATTTGGGCGAACAACATTATGGGTATAGTTAGTGATGTTAATGATATTTGGTTGATGTTCCCATAATTACCCTTATGCACAAACAAAGTGGCAATTATCAATCAAAATGTCAGACACATTAAATGGGTTGTATGATATTAGAAAATAGGTTCTTCTTTTTTTAAATACACTCGTATCTGTGGGCAGCTTGTCCCCATTATGGTGAATAGAGCAGAGCTGCAATATAAGAAACAGTCCATGGACAACAATGCTCCTGGAAAACTTCTTTTAAAGGGTAACTAAACTTTTTGAAAAACTTTTTACATGTTATAGTGCCATGTCATAATTTTTGATTAGTGGGTGTCTAATCACTGAGACCCCCACCAATCAATAATACAAAGTGGCAGAAGTGCTTGGGTGAGTGCTGTGCCGCTTAATATCTGAGCGGTGTACGGGCTCAATTGAAAGTCTTTGAGTCTGTATACCACTCGCTCAGCGTTTCAAGGAAAGCCGATCAGAAACGAAGTGGCACAGCACTCATCAAATCGCTTCTGCCTCTTCGTTTTAGTGATTGGTGGGGGTCTTAGTGTTCGGATTCTCACCAATTACGTCCGAAAATGCGGGTCAAAAGCGTCGGCAAACATCTGCCCATTCATTTGAATGGGTCGATGTTCTGTCAAAAGGCGGCGCGTAAAAAAGACGCCCGCGTCAAAGAAGTGCCTGTCACTTCTTCAGATGTAAATGGAGCCGTTTTCCATGGACTCCATGGAAAAACAGCTCCAATTACGTCCGTAATGGACGCAGCGAAAGACGCCTGCACATGCCATTACGGCTGAAATTACGGTGCTGTTTTCGCCTGAAAACAGCACCGTAATTTCAGCCGTAACGGACGCTGCCGTGTGAACATACCCTAACTGCACAAACATCTTCCATGATATACAGTATATCATCTAAATCAGGCAGATGCTACAAACTGGAGTCAATTCTTTTATACTTTATTAAGCTGTGATGTGAGATGTGATGTAACATTTGGCAGATTTTGTTGCAGAAATATCTGCATCTGAAAATCAGTTCATGTGAATGGGGATGTTTCTGCAGCAGGTAAATGGATTTTTGCAAGTTCTATTTAGAAATTCCTGCAACAAAATCTGTGGTGTGTGACTGCACCAGGTCAGGTTCCCACTTAGCGTAAACGCTGCGGAATTTCCACAACGGAATTCTGTGCGGAAATTCCACAGCATGTTTAGTAGCAGCAAAGTGGATGAGATTTAGAAAATCTCATGACCACACTGCGGAAAAAAACCGCAGCGGAAACATTGATAAATTGTCCTGCGGATATGGAATTTGATTTAATTTAATTCCGCAGCATGTCAATTTATGCTGCGTTTTAGTTGATTTTCCATTGCGGGTTTCCCCCACAAATCCCGCAACAGAAAGCCAAGTGTTACGACTTTTGCAGCGGTTATGCCGCAAAAATCGCAACTACGGATTGAGAAAAAAAACATACTTACCCAGAAGTTTGTGTTTCTTCGTCCAGCCCGGCCTCCTGGGATGACGTTGCACCCTCTGTGACCACTGCAGCCAATCACAGGCTGCAGCGGCGGTCACATGGGATGAAATGTCATCCCAGGAGGCTGGCCTGGATGACGTCATAGGGCCGGCCTTCTAGGATGACGTTATTTCCCATGTGACTGCCGCTGCAGTGTCATCCAGGTAGGCCACACCGGACTGCACAGGGGAGACACGTTGCCATAACAACTGCCTAGGTAAGTATGAGTGTTTTTTACTGCTGCTTTCCGCAGCGGAAAATCCGTTTGACAAAACGCACCACAATGTGGTGCGGTTTTTCGGACGGTATGTATTGCGGGTTCCAGGTCGGATACGCTGCACAGTTTTTACACAGCGTATGTAACCCGTGGGAACTCAGCCTTAGGCTTTGTTCACATAGGACGGATTTGCAGCAGATTTTCTGTCCGAATTTGCGAACTGGAAACTCAGCATATTACAATAACAAATCTCATCCACATGATGCAGAAAAAAATCAGCGGAGAAAACGTGCATAAATTGAACTGCGGTGTGGATTTCTATTCCTCAGCTTGTGAATTTATACTGTGGAATTATTGCACTTTTATTGCAAATTTCACCATATCAGTTCAATGGGGACGTAACGGCTAATAACAAATGTTGCGATTTTTTCAATGGAAAAGCTGCAATCAGCTGCACAAACCTTAATTCTGAGAAAAAACAACTGTTTTCTTATTGTTTAAATTTAATTAAAAAGTCAATGCCAACCTACCTGGAATTGCCATAGTGACGGCTCCTTGTTCCCCCGGCTGTGCTCCATGCAGCTGTCCTTCTGGCATGACGTTTCATCCCTTGTGACTGCTGCAACCAATTACAGGCTGCAGCGGTCACATGGGCTGCAGTGTAATCACAAGAGTCTGTGCTACACTGAGAGCAGATGTGGGGAACAGGGACATGTTGCTATGGCAATGGCAGTGAGTATTGATTTTTTTTCTCATATCTGCTTTCCGTTGCAGCGATTTTGGTGCCGACTTTCGACTGAAATATTTCCGCAACTTTGACAAATTTCTCTAGTTCTTGCGTTCCAAAATATTTTTCCATAGACTTACATTGTAAAGTTTTTCACAGCATTCTGAAGCATGGCTTTTTAAAAAAAAAAAAAAAAAGGCAAAAAGGCACGAGGTGCTATGACAAGCCCCATAAACACACAGAGCTTTATAGTTCATGCTGTTTATTTTTCTTAGCTGACTGCTGACGCCAATTCTTGCTATCTGTCTTGCCTTATTTTGTTAAATGTAAATGCCAACTTCATCTTTTATTTGAAGTACAAAAAAGCTCTGAGTATAAACAAGCAGTCACAAAAAGACATCGCCACCTGACAGGAAAAAAATGGTACAACTTCCCCTTCTCAATCCTATAATCACTAATATGGAATGAACTGATTATTTCAGAGGTATAACTTGAATATCCTGAGCGCCAAAGTTAAATCTGGCCCCTCCACCTACCACGTGCAATTTATAATACTGGTGTCTTCTTATGCGGTAGAGGGGCTTTTGGACCACTTAGGCGCTTGGGTGCTATCTCTGTACCCCCTCTTTGACCCTTAAAAAATAGCTTCTTATGCTTATTGTATTTGGCAACTTTTTATTCTTGCATTTTACTACGATATTACTCATAAATTAATGCATTGAAACATTTCATTTAACCGAGCCCAGAAAATGAACGCACAAGCAAGAAAGAAGATGAATTAATTAAAGTAATCTAGATAAAATGAGCGCATTATGGAAGTACTTTATACACTATTTGACCATGGGTAGTCACAGCACCTGTTTCTGTCTAATATAGGTGACAACCAAAATGGAGACCAATAATTTCCTACAAAAGGGGTCATCCAGCTTTGCTAGACTCCTGAATAGTAAATCTGTAATAGTAAATGTGACAAATTTCTCACTCCATTTGTAAAGGGTTTGCCATACACAGGTTCTGTGTCAACACCCGGGGTTAATCAGCCCTCATCAGCTCCAAGGTCTGCTAGAGTGATGCGATCTGTTACCACTCAGGCTTGCAGGCTGAGGAGTGGGAGAACCTATCACAGTCTGGCCGGACGGTTCTAGCTCCCGCCCTCGGTCTATTTATACCCTCACTTGCAGTTGTTCCTTGCCTGTGATTGTCTGGTTTCCTGGCTCTGCGATTCCTGCTATTCACCCGATTGACCGCTGTTACTTACTTGACCCTGACTTGCCTGACTATTCTCCCGCTCTGATTTGCTACTACGTACTCCCCTGGTTTGGTTCGGCTCGTGGAAAAGCTCGGTGAAAACAGAAGGGCAAATATTGGTTGCGTTTCGAGAAGAATATACATTACATAACTATGAATAACTTCAGAATTTTTATCAACTAGAAACAACAGTACACCTCAGGGGCAGGACAAGCTCCCTTGGTGCCTAATGCGGGAGTTTAGGAATGTGCCCACCAATTCTGGCTCCCTGGCAGGCGATCATTCATTTAATTGCCCCCTGCCACCTCCTTCTCCACTTATCCCTAGCATTCTAAATTATACAAAGTACTCCCCATTTTCCTCCACTGCGATTTCCTCTACATATATGTAGTTCTCAATGCAGCACTAGCTGGCGTCCCTGTTGATGATACATGCAACAAGCAGCTACTAATTGGTAACGTTAAAGATTATTGTCTATATTATTGACTGATGGGGGTTCGTTTTATAATGTGCACTATCTGCTCACTATTGTTTCATGTTTGATCGATGTATTTCAGTCATGTGGGACTCAAAGGAACATTAATTCACTGTTCTCTCTTATCTCATAGGCTTTAACCTTGTTTCCTTCGTGTGCAAGGCTTCAAAACACACTCCAAATACTCAAATAATTGCAATGGAAACAGTTCCTTTACTTCATTGTCCTAGAATTTATACCCTGTGCTGGGTATGGATTCTAGGAATAGACATACATAACATAATTTTACATTTTTAAATTAATATTTTGCCAATTCACCTTCTACAAAGTCTTACTTGGGGCTAAAGTAGATGGAAAACATTTTATTAAATGTATGTATTTCAGATCTATATTATGGTTACTATTAGCTAACCATTTCAATGTATAGGAAGAGTCGTTCATTAATATTTAACCATAGTTTCGTAAGAAATGCCACAGGTGGGTAAGAGCAACATGGATCAGTGGTCACATAACTGGAGCTTTCTTACAAAAGGACATTGTTCAGCCATTACTCCCGTCAAGAACGTCCAGTTCTGCCTAAGACAGACATTAATCTAGTGAGTGGAAAAACAACATAAAGCTTTGTCAGGATATTACCCGACTGATGGCAATATATTTTAGGGAGTGCCTTATTGCTTGTATGCTAAGAAGTTTCTTTCTAAATATCAAAGTGAAATCGTCATGTTCTTTTATCCTGTTCACTGAACCGTATAATACTTAGGAGGAATGCTGACACAATCTTCTCAGGCCAGTGAAGGACATCTTCATCTTTTCTGCGTTAGATGCATGAATAAGCCTTTATGATGAAAGACATCTATGATCAATTAGGACATATCTACTGCTAAATATGGAATTTACCCAGGTATCTGATGATAAACATAAGGGCTTTATCAAATAATATAAAGGATATCTTAAGAAAAAAAAAAAAAGACCTGAAATAATTCTGGTGGAATCTGGAAAACTGGGCTCAGTGCTATCTTACCTAACTTGCTGTGACAAGAATTGTATATCTGCGCTACAAAATTGGTATCTATTTAAAAAATATATAATCCTATATTTATTCCCCCTCAAGTCAACCAATTAGTGTACGCAGTCCAATTTATATATACATAATAACTCATGAAAGAATAAAGTAAAACCAAGCACACCATTGTTTTTCTTGTGAAATTCTCGATAAGTTTGATGTGTCACATGACCCTCTTCCCATTGAAAAAACGAAAGTTGGATACAAAATGGCCGACTTCAAAATGGCCGCCATGGTCAACACCCAGCTTGAAAAGTTTCCCCCCTCCCATATACTAATGTGCCACAAACAGGAAGTTAATATCACCAACCATTCCCATTTTTTAGAAGTAAAACGGAAGGAATTTCCAAGTTTAATAAGATTCTATTAAAAAGTCCATTGGAGTATGGTCCTGGTGTGTGGGTAATGGGAGGAATGATCCTGTGAAGCCTACGCGTTTCGGACGATAGCGACGTCCTTAGACTTGGCTGTATTGCCAAGTCTAAGGACGTCGCTATCGTCCGAAACGCGTAGGCTTCACAGGATCATTCCTCCCATTACCCACACACCAGGACCATACTCCAATGGACTTTTTAATAGAATCTTATTAAACTTGGAAATTCCTTCCGTTTTACTTCTACCAAAGCGCTGGATCCAACTTCCTTTTTTCCTCTGCTTCTGCTACGTGTGCCGACACGAAAAGGATCCAGGCGCAGACAGCGACACTCATATTGTGTCAGGTGAGCTGGAGGATTCCTCCCTTTGTTTTCTACCATTCCCATTTTATTTAGGTGTATCCATATAAATGGCCCACCCTGTATATATAGAGATAGAGAGAGACTATAAAAAAATATTTCTATGCCCCCCATATTTACTGTTTTAAGTTTAATCCTATAACAACATTGCATCCGAAAAGATTTAATTGGGCTTTTGTAGACCTGATCAACAGAAATAGACTTTAACCCATTAAGTATGCAGTTATTTTGGGCGTTCTACGTTCCGAGGCCCATCACTTTTTAATTTTTCCATGAACGTAGCCATATAAGGGCTTGTTTTTTTGCAGGAGGAGTTTTCGTTTTTAGTGGTACCATTGTGGGGTACATATAATACGTTAAAAAACTTTTCTTAGCTTTTTTCTCAGGTGGATTTGAAAAAAAACAACAATTCTGGCATTGTTACTTGGGGTGCATTTTTACGGAGTAAAACCACTTTTTTATATTGTCGCTACATTCCGAGAGACATAACTTTTTTTTCTTATAGTCAACGAAGCTGTAAGAGGGCTTGTTTTTTGAAGACGAGTTGTAAGGGGTGAATAAATGTGCAATCGTCTTGTGTTTCATAATTGTGGTGAATGTGGATTACTGTGTAGAGATTTGTTTTCACTCTAACATTAAACATCCATCTGGACAACCATTTCTTTGATTGAATAGGCCCAGGCGATCACCTGATTGCCGCGGGCTGGGCTTCTCTAACCTCCAGCGATCAGCTGTTCTAGCCACTGGAAGCTGCTTGTGGACGCTCATTTGTAACAAATGTAATATTACATGGCGCCAAATCAATTAAAGGATAATCATGTAACACATGTCCGTGCTGAGTCCACTAGAGTGGGAGCCGCTCGTTATAGTACCACACAGGCTCAAAGAGGGTAGTTTTCGAGAGGGGGTCCTTCCCATTTATCCAAATAGGACATATGGAAAGGGTTTGTCTAGATGGGACAACCCTTTAATGCTACCTAACTCTTTTGCTCATATTGATTTAAAAAAGTGCATTAGGGTAGAATAATGTAGTGCTCTTAAGGGTTAATGAATGACATCAATAAAATGTTGCCATACCTCAAAGTATTGCTAATCTTATTCAGAAATGATGTGGTTTATAACATGTACACAGATGAGCTTTCTGTGACAGCTCGGAGGAGTCAAGACTTCTGAAATTCCATCTCTTTAACATGTTTTCCTACTTACAAAAATGTTAGAAAAGGTGTGCCTCAATGACTCCTTCACAAATCATTAGAAACATTAAGCAGTTATTAACGACATACTGAAATATATATACACAAATATACCTTACTTGGGAGAACCTGAAATATCACATACTCTATTAAAATATCACAACTGCATCTGAAACATCTTTCATTATGATTTTAGTTCTGTGGTCTTGAAATGCAGGAGTTATTTTCCATAGATGCAAAAAAACTTTAGATAAACTCTAGATAAATCTAAACTTAGATATACATTTTTATGTGTTCACATAAAGTAAAATTCTTATAGCCTGACACCTGATAGTTCTGGAGTATGAAGATTCAGAATCGATGGAAAATAGTCCAAAATGACATCCTGATCTAGAATGGACTGATTTATACTTTTCAGGGTCCAAATGTACTAATGATACAGCAGAATTATCAGCTTAAAGGCAGGAAGCATTGTGAGAAGAAGAAAAAGACTAAGCTTTTTAAGATCCTTACAATGCACTTGTGGCATGGGTATAACTATAGCCATAGCAGTGGCTGTGGGCCCAAAGGTTGAGGGTGCTCACTCAGGTGCAGGAACATTGATCCATTTTGTAGGGAATAACAAGTTGGTGGCGTTCTGCTATCTAGCACTATTATGTGGGTTCTCTGATATATGGCGCTATTATCCACATCGTTTTATTATTGCTACTTATGCTGCTGTTTCAGTTTCCAGTCATTAGGTGGAGGGGGCCATCTCATTTTGCTATGGGGCCTTATGAATTCTAGCCCCTGGCCCGTGGTAAGAATGAGTTTGCATTAAACTACTACCCCTGCAGGCCATGACACTGGCTTAGGAGCTACCTGAGTGCTGTCTCTCGGAAGAGATCGCTGCATACAGTTCAATACTACCTGATGAGCCATATGCATCTATCCCCCCTACCCTAAAGGTGGCTACATAAAACCAGATTTATAATTAGTAAGTCTGAAAAACATTGCTCCCCTATACAGATCTGTTTTTAAATTAAAGAGGTATTCCCAGAATTGACAATTATCAGCTATCCACAGAATAGGTAATAATTGTCTGATCTCTAGTGGCCCCACTGCTGGGACCCCACCAATCACGAGAATGGGTGTGATGAACATTGAATGGAGCAGTGGGGCTTAAAAGGTTTCCAGCCACATATGAAAGATGGCGGCGGGTTCAGAAGCTAAGCCTACGTCATCAGCCGAAGGGTGTCAGCTGTATGCTACAGCCGACATCCTGCTGTAATGGAACGTATTTCGGCCGCAAGTCCCGGACCTAGCATTATATTTATGTACGCTAGGAGTCCCTGCCTCGCTGCGGGACAACTGTCCCGTACTGTAATCATGTTTTCAGTACGGGACAGTAGTTCCACGGAGTGGCAGGGACTCCTAGCATCGTACAAAACTATGATGCTAGGAGCCCGGCTCCCTGCAGTGTATTCGGTCCGGAACTTGCGGCCGAAATACGTTCCGTCCTTTACAGACCGGACATGCTCGTGTGAATCCAGCCTTAGACTCTCACTTTATTGGGTTTCGGAAACTCAAACGTGTCCACCATCACATCCAATGTTTGCATGCAGGGATATATATGTGAATAAAAAAAAGACCTAGTGTATTATTGTTTCCATAAAAATATAGAAAAACAATAGCGTTATTATTTTCACCTTAAGGTGTTGCAGTAACGGTGCAATGCGTAAGGTCGGCATAAAGACTTGTTCACAAAGATATTAAGGAATTCCTCCTTTATTGTCACCCAAATGAACTAATATCTATGTTTTTAAATGTATTTATGTAAATGTTTGTAAGATCTCACGTATGTGCGCTAATCCCATAGGATTTCTGTTTCCGGAATTTTTCATACTTGACAATAAAGTACTATTCAATTCTAATAAACGCATACTACATTTGACAGAGCTTTCAGTGGGGCCCATTCAGATTTTTGCTATGGGGCTCTATGATTTTTGTGTTTGCCCCTGTTAGGAATTAAAAAAAAAACTTCTGCAACTTAACTGCACATTAAGTAGACCTGTGAATGTCAAATAACCCCCTTTGTCAACAGTTTTACATAGTACATAAGCACTGGAGCGGTTTGTATTTCGTTTTTGTAAAATAACACAAAGTACCTCACTAACAGTCAAAATTGCACATTACCTATGAAAAAAAGTGTCTATCATATGGAAAAAATAAAGTGTTTTCTGCTTCACCAGAATAACTGGTGCTCACATAGGCCATCTCAGTGCATTGTGCTGATAGGTATCCACATTTCAAGGTATGTTGGGTGTTTTAGTGATGATACAGCAGCTTGTTCATTATTTTGGCAGGATATGGAATTGTTGGAGTTTTATTGCCATATTTTTGGTTCTTTGCCAAGTTACTGAGATACTTTATGTTCTTGTACAAAACCAAATACAAGGAACATGTCCAGTCTGTAATAAGTTACTTCACTATACTGTTGGCAGCATACAACCAAGGATACTGGGCAGATCGGAAATACGGAATATTTTCTAATACAGAACAAAAGTGATTTCCCATATAAATATCTACTATCCATTTACATACTGGAAAAATAAAATAATTATCAGGAAAAGAAAATGTGTATTCCACCTTGACAAAATTGCCTCCTCCGGGAAAGACACTATGTAATCTAATGGCCAATTGCCAACCCCTAGAAAAACACTATACAGTCAAAGGTCAGACAGCTGAGGGGACATTGAAAACCCCTGTGTATCGCTCCCCTCGCTGTAATAA
Organism: Rhinoderma darwinii; assembly: GCF_050947455.1. Taxonomy (NCBI): domain Eukaryota; kingdom Metazoa; phylum Chordata; class Amphibia; order Anura; family Rhinodermatidae; genus Rhinoderma; species Rhinoderma darwinii. The sequence continues at coordinate 222,910,068 of NC_134687.1, forward strand.
TAATTTCCATCATTGTGGGGGAGTTGTCGATTAGGTTATGAGCAACATATTTCCCTGAATATGTGACAGGGCAGCTCAGGCTTAGGGTATGTTCACACGCAGTAGCAAAATACGTCTGAAATTACGGAGCTGTTTTCACCTGAAAACAGCTCCTGATTTTCAGACGTTTTTGTAACTACTCGCATTTTTCGCTGCATATTTTACGGACGTTATTGGAGCTGTTTTTCAATGGAGTCAATGAAAAACGGCTCCAAAAACGTCCCAAGAAGTCACATGCACTTCTTTGACGCTGGCGTTTTTTACGTGCCATCTTTTGACAGCGACGCGTAAAATAACACCTCGTGGGAACAGAACATCGTAACAACCATTGAAAGCAATGGGCAGATGTTTGTAGGCGTAATGGAGCCATTTTTTCAGGCGTAATTCGAGGCATAAATAGCCCGAATTACGTCTGAAAACAGTGCCTGTGAACATACCCTTATATAGAGTTCTTATATATCTGACCATAATATTAATCTAAGTTAAGGTTAGAAAATTGGCTGTATTCATATGATGAAATCACTTTCTATATCTTGTGCTAAGCCAACAGGGATCTGCAATCATCCTGTTTCCATTCTGGGATATTCAATTACATACAACATTTAAACAAGATGACACGCCCCGGAGAAGACAGACGGTGCATTTATAAATCAGCCCATATGTACATTTATACAAGATCTCATCGTCCTCATAATGAAGCTTTGACAGCATGACACATTGTATAAGTTAAGATTATGTATTCTTTCATGTCAGTTAAGTAGAGTATACCAAATGTTAAACGTTTTTTGGATTTTGGCCCAGCCTTGCATCATTGATTCGAGTTTCTAAAAATCTACATTTTCTTTCAGTAGATGCTTAAGTGTGAATGATGGAGTTGGACTGATCTTGATTTCATTATATCAATTACCAGGTCAAACATCAAGCTGTCATGGTCTGTTGAAGGTTGTGCAATAACGGACGTGTCAATGATTAGGGATTTCATTAAACTCTGGAACAACACAGTAAGAGAAAGAACACAATTTATATTGATAACAAAACCTGATCCATACAAGAGATATGTATAGCTGCTAGAGATGAGGGAATCTTTAAAAAATGTATACTCCATTGATTTATCAAAATGAAACTCATTTTTCAATACAGTACCCGTGAAGTAGGCAATAACTTGGACAAGTTAGTACTATCTATGTTCCTGTATTTCTTAAGGTGAAGATAACATGAAATCAGTGTAGGCATGTCACCTGACAGTTGTCTTAAAAGTCCAGTAGCATCACAAAATGGGAACACTTTACGGCATAGGGCAAATTACATTTCTTTTTATGGTCATCATGAAGCTCTGAGTCACTTCACAGGAAAAGCATAGTCCGCACCCCATAAAAGTTGAAAATTGATTGTTTTGCACTCTATTAGATCTCTCTGTATGGAAAAACTGCATAGCAGGTGCCTGGGCATGTTCACCAAAATTTTTCATACAAGTGATCCATGTTCTCTCCGGACTGAGCGCATAATCCGCTGCCGATGAGCCACTTATAAACCTTTTGATAGTGTTGTGTCCATCTAAGCACAAACTTTTTAGATGAGCCTCACTCTCGCCTTGCTTCCATTTGTCCTATGACAGGACGTATTACCCTAGGGACACCTAGGCTAATACAGTATCCTAAGAAACCCTAATGTGCTAGAACAAAGTTGTAAGTACTACCAATCGATCATCTTCAAAGAACTAGAGTAAAAAAAAAATTCCCTTCTTACTTGGGTCAACCCAATAACAACATAAATAAAATAAAACATTTTAAATGTTCCCAGAAGGCATCCATTTGTCTCCCATGCCTTCTCTCCCTCCCCTTCTAGTGCATGTAAAATAATAGGGTTGATAAAGGGGCTGAGGAAACTTAGGTTAGCTTTAACTTCTCCAATGTTCTAGCCAAAGGTGGGAAGAACGAATGAATGATGGACCCCCTGTTTTCTGCCCAATTTTTTTAACGCTGTTTTCTACAACAATGTTGCCCTCTCTAAGGTCTCCTTGCCAGTCAATCACAGATACATAAGTTAAGGAGAAAGTATCTAGCGTCTATTCCAACTGAGGTTCCAATAAAAATCTATCCATATACTGTAGCTGGCATAATGGGACAAAACAGCATGATAAGAAAGGTCACAAACAATGTTTTTTTTAACCAATAGAAGAGTTGAATTGTAGCTTGAGATATATACCTGAACATATTTTGTTGAAATATCTGAAAATACCCTTGAGATGAATAAACTTCTACACACTCAATACTGTTAACCAGTGGATCCTCTTGTGGGTTCCGAGTTTAAAGAAGCTCTGTCACTACATTATAAGTGCCCTATCTCCTACATAAGGAGATCGGCGCTGTAATGTAGGTGACAGCAGTGCTTTTTATTTAAAAAAACGATCTATTTTTACCACTGTCTTAGCGTTTTTAGATTTATGCTAATGAGTTGCTTAATGCCCAAGTGGGCGTATTTTCACTTTAGACCAAGTGGGCGTTGTACAGGGGAGTGTATGACGCTGACCAATCAGCGTCATGCACTCCTCTCTATTCATTTACACAGCGCATAGGTATCCTGTTAGATCCTTATGTGCTGTCTTATACTTACACATTAACAATACTGAAGTGTTTAGACAGTGAATAGACATTCCACGGAATGCCTATTCACAATCTCTGCACTTCGTTCCTGTTTCTATGGTAGTTACAGCCGAGGAAGCGTGATCTCGTTGTAACCTGTCATTTACCGCGTAATCTCGCGAGATTACGCGTCCTCTGCTGTAACTACCACAGACAGAGTAACGAAGTGCAGAGATTGTGAATAGACATTCCGTAGAATGTCTATTCACTGTCTAAACACTTCAGTATTGTTAATGTGTTAGTATAAGACAGCACATAAGGATCTAACAGGATCCCTATGCGCTGTGTAAATGAATGGAGAGGAGTGCATGATGCTGATTGGTCAGCGTCATACACTCCTCTGTACAACGCCCACTTGGTCTAAAGTAAAAATACGCCCACCTGGGCATTAAGCAACTCATTAGCATAAATCTAAAAACGCTAATATAGATAGTTTAAAAAAAAATAAAAAGCACTGCTGTCACCTACATTATAGCGCCCATCTCCTTATGTAGGAGATAGGGCACTTATAATGTGGTGACAGAGCCTCTTTAAGCTGGCACTTCAATCATGCTTGTTGTCATCCTCCACATTACAGTCACTTAATCACCAACTCCCAAATAACATTTAACTTTTTAACTTTCCCCTTTATAAGCAGGTGAAAATCCTATAACAGAGCAGGACAGTGTTGACAAAATATCCTGCTGTTTTTCCATCATTTATGGCAGACAGTATTCTGTGTTATGCTATTTAGAGACTATAGTTTGCTGTAAACAGCAGAGACATTGGAGTGGAGAGCAGCTGCAAAGATCATCTTCTGGAGGTACTGTACATGTATATATATATGCTACACACACAGCCCACTAATTTAATGGGCAACATGTCATGTCTAACTTTCCCTGGGGAGTTGAACACTTGTTGCCAGGGTTTCCCGCAGATTTCAGCTGATCGCTCAGGTGACCTTAGTGCTTGCACGGACGTGAAAAATGCCTGCCACATGCAAAGCACACGATGCCATACGCAAGGCACAATGATGGCACACGACATGAAATGCTCAAAATACGCTGCATGTTTTACACATGTAAATCGGACACGCTCGTGTAATGTGGCCTAAGACTACAGAAATGGATTTGGCAATAGCTTGATCAGTATAATAATATATTTACTTCTTTCATTTCTTTCATTTTTGGACCACTTTTCAATTAAAGTGGTCACCCGACTTGTTAATTTAAAAAAAAACAGCTACCAATGTTATAGAACAAAAAAAGTAGCAGTACTCAGTACTCACCACTTCTTTCCCCCCACTTCTTTCCCCCTGGTCTTCCCGTTTGTGTTTAAAGTGGCCAACACATGACTGCTGGAGCCAGTCACAGACCTCAGCGACCACACACCGTGTACCTGGCATCACTGCTCAGCGGTGGGAGCCATGATTCCCGGAATACGGCACTTGACCGCTGAAGCGGTCAAGAGCTGGCCGCTTGTAAACAAAGACCGGAAGGTAAAATAGTGGCCTTGGTAAAATATATTTACAATATGGAAATGAAATATTTTGGGTACAATTATCCTTGAAATGGCAAGGTTCTATTGTATTCTATTTTTTGGTAAAACATGTATCTGAAATTTATTATAGATAAGGGCAGAATTTGGCTGTTTGGTCTTCTCTGCTACATACGAAAAAAACTGTGACTAGTTCCTGTATGTAAAGCAATATAATTTCTATAGTGCTTATTAAGAAATATCAACTTACTGTTATGTGTTGATAATATACTTTACAACTAAAACTTCATACTCCATGAAATCTCTTATTTAAAATAGGCTTATTCTACTTTTCCTCTAGAATTAAAAGCATAGATAAGTACAAAGGTAAAGACTACACTAAAATACTATATGGTTGTATTTACACAGTGCAGTTTTGGCATGTCTTTTTAAGCCATAACCGATACTGGATCATAAGAAATAAGTGTAAGTATAAAAAGTATAAAAAAGTATAAAAAAATGCACCAACACTGTGTGATATCTATCCATCTATTGTTCATGCACATGCATGTATTATGGCTGCGTACAGCATTTCAGTTGTTTACCGCTGTAATATGGCACCCATAGAATTTTACAGTGCCCTACTGTACCTTCCTCTGATTTGGTACATATATATCTGTATTTTTTCTGTATCCTGGATATGTCTGTCACTGAAATACATGAATTGGTTCACTCGCAGTAGATACACATCTGGAAGTATTTGATATCATCATGATAAAGTTTATACAAATTATACTCCATAAAACCGGACTATTTAAAGAGCAGATCGGCACTTTAAGCTATAACATATAATAAATGATAAATAGTTCACATCCTGGCAATAAACTTTTATAACTGAAATTTCAATCACACTGAAGTATTTGATTTTAAATTTGCATTGAAAAAAATGATTATTCCTTCCCCCACCCAAATCCTAGATAAACTCAGTACTTAAGATAATAACCTCATTCTGGAGAAAGCCTCAGATAAGTTGAGTCAGTGGTAGTCTATGGTATTAATTCTAGATTTAAAAATCAAAGGTGTAGGGTTCCCGCCACATGAAGAGAGTCCGAGGATGAGTGAGAACAAGAGAGGCATCACTGGCCTCCTTGTAGTGAGCCAGTTAGCTGGTAGAACAGTGGTTAGTGTGTGGAGTGCACCGTGGTACCAAGAAAGGGCAGGTGGGATATAGAGTGAGGATGTGCCTGATTGGTATCAATTACCTGGGCATGCAGTGAAGCGGGATAGGTAAAAGCAGGAGGAGGTAGAGCAGGTGCTAGTTCCGCTGGGTAGAGGGGATACGGCGCCCACACTTCAGGGCTACCCGGGTAAAGTGCAGGCACTGTGAGTTCATCTGTAAGAAAAGAATAAGGACACCAGGTTAGTAATAACAATATTGGAGGACCATAGTGAGAACTGGTGCTGAGGACTTCTGTATGTTTTCTGTTTGTACCTTCTACACATAACAGGTAAACTGATCCCACTAGTAAAAGTTTACTAGATTATATATTTCAATACACTATATATTTAATATATTTATTAAGGATATAAAAGTAAATAAAGGTACTGTATACCCACATAAGTATACATCTCACTACTAGAGATTGACCCTACTTACTGTTTCTTCTTAATTGAAAATATTGTAACTATTGTAGTATAACTACAATAATGCTATTGGTCAAAAAAAAATAATAAAAAATAAATAAATATATATATATATATATATATATATATATATGCTAATTAGTTTGACGGTGCTTCTGGTATAGTGAGCTGGTCTTTTTTCTGCTGCTATGGCATTGACTACTAAAGCAGATTAAAATGTATGCAAATGGATGAAAAATTGTAACTCACCCGCCGCTCTGCCCCTCACTGATCAATATTGATGTCCTATACCAGGCCACCATTTGAAAATACTTAACAACCCCTTTAATATTCACATGCTTTCTTTAGACATAACGAATGTTTAAATGGACACTAACTTTTCTAAATAATGATGCTAATCTAATAGTATACCTGATATATATAAACTTTGTCATTTACAAACTGTTAAAATTTTGTAGTTTTTCATCTATGCAAATTATGTGTGAAGTTACTGCCACTAGGTGTCTCCCTTCCTGTGAACTACTGTATACTCCCTGTTGTCAAGCAAAATCCATCTCTAGTTACGGAGCAGAAGAGACGTACTGAAGTGTCTCTTCACAGCCTGCCCATAGAATTCTATGGAGGGGGAGGTGGGGCAAAGAGAGACACAGACATGCTGCCCATAGAAGTATATGGTAAGGGGAGTTGAAGCAGAAGGGGGAAGGAGCAGAATGACAGAGACACATTCATGCTTCCCTTAGAAGTCTATGGAGAGGGGAGGGGAGCAGCAGCAGGAATCAGAGTGAGAGAAACAGATATGCTGCCCATAGAAGTCTATGGAGGGGGAGGAGGAGGAGTGAGCAGAGAGAGAGAGAGAGACACACACAGACACGCTGCCCATAGAAGTCTATGGAGAGGGGAGGGGGAAGCAGAAGCAAAAAGAGAGAGACACAGACACACTACTGCCCATAGCAGTCTATGTGTATGGGCGAGCAGGAGGAGGGAGCAGAGTGAGAGACACAAACACACTGCCCATAGAAGTCTATAGAGAGGGGATGGGTAGCAGGGGAAAGGAGCAGGAGCAGAGACACAGACACGCTGCCCATAGTAGTCTACGAAGTGGGTAGGCAGGAGGGGGAGCAGAGTGAGAGGCACAGTCATACACAGATTTGCAGCAGCTTCCTAGTAAGGGTTATATCTCACCCCAGTGCTGTATTCTCAGGTACACTGCTTATTATTGCTGTATAAACTCCTCTATGCTGCTGCATCTTATGTATATATATAGGGGTAGTGACTTAGGGTTCCCCCGCATCGAAGTCCACATCCCTTTACAGGTGTTAAAGGGTGAAGAGTGGGGGTTTCCCTTAGACTCCACTCCCAGGAGTAGCCCCAAGTCAAATACCTTGGTGACAAGGAGGGTTTACATCGTCCCCTGCTGGGCCAGTTACAGCCTATTCCTCGGGCTTCGTGACATTTGCAAAGTTGCCACTAATTGTATGTTGAATATCGCACATCAGGAAAAAGGAAATAAACAACAAACTGTTGCTTAAAAAGAAGACATATGTCTTTCTTCTTTTTAGCAGAGATGTGAACTGCTGCTTTAGTTTATCAGTATTGTACATTTAAAAAAATCTTAATATTTATTTATTTTGCTTTATTCTTGTATTCAAACACTTTTATTACCTCTGGTTTGCTATTTGGCTGTACCTTTGTATTCTGGTATCAGTTACTAATTAATTGTGCCTAGAAATTAATGTTGCTTGTTAGTTCAAATTAGTACTGTCTATATTTATTTTTTAGCTAAAAAATGATGTCGTTGACTCAGAGCTAGAAAAGGAATGTAAATCGTGAATTGAAGTTTATACTTAGCAATAATGCAACATTTATTATCTTGAAATACTGGAAGTATAGGTATTAAAGAGAGTCTTTTTGACCCCCTAAATGGCTAATGCTGCTAGATAGGTGAAGAGGATACAAGTTTAAACATACCTATATTGGTGATCATACTTAAAGCATTTGTATATATTTTTTTTTTTTATTAAATCAATGTCTTATGTGTTTTTAAGCAACTTTTAAATTCACTTTATTAAGAAATGTTTTTACTTTTTACAATACAGCTTCTATGTATCCTTAAGGCTGGGTTCACACAACCTATTTTCAGACGTATTGGAGGCTTTTTACGCCTCGAATTACGTCTGAAAAAACGCCTCCAATACGTCGGCAAACATCTGCCCATTACTTTTAATGGGCTTTACGATGTACTGTGCCGACGACCTGTCATTTTACGCTTCGCTGTCAAAAGACAGCTTGTAAAATAACAGCCTCGTCAAAGAAGTGCAGGACACTTCTTGGGACGTTTTTGGAGCCGTTTTCTCATAGACTCCAATGAAAACAGCTCCAAAAAAGGCTGTAAAAAACGCTGCGAAAACGCAGCAAAAAATGCGAGTTGCTCAAAAAACGTCTGAAAATCAGGGGCTGTTTTCCCTTGAAAACAGCTCTGTATTTTCAGATGTTTTTTGTTAAGCGTGTGAACATACCCTTATACATAGAAGCTGTATCGTTCTCTACCAGCCGATTCCATCAGTTCAGCTAGACTGAAAGGCTCGGCTGAAATAAGTACCTGCGTGTGTCTGACACACAGTATTCAGCTACTATTTTTCACATCTATGTACATAACTTTTAGGGCCTGTTCACATCAGTGTTGCCCTTCCGTTGAGGGGTTCCGTCTGAGGTTCCGTCGGGTTAATCCCTCAACAGAAAGGCAAACAGAAACCTTAGCTTCCGTTTGCATCACCATTGATCTCAATGGTGACAGAAACGTTGCTAAAGGTTTCCGTTTGTCACCGTTGTAACAGGGTTCAGTTGTTTTGACGGAATCAATAGTGCAGTCGACAGAGAGAACGATACAGCTTCTATGTATACAGGATAAAAAGAAGCTGTATTGTAAAAAATATATATTTTTTAAATAAAAGTTAATTTGTGAATTACAAAGACATTGATTTAATGAAAAAATAAATAAATACAGCTTAACTAGGAAAGCATAACTAGGAAAATTAAGTTTTAATTGCTCATGCAACGAATGCTCATGAGATGCCAAATGTCCACTGTGCGGGGAAGTGTCGTGGCATCTTGGCTGTAAACCTTCCGCAACCCCTCCCATCAGGTCTTGAGTGACGGCTCTAGCAGTCTCCTGCATCATAATATGCTATACGCTGGTGCCGTCACCTAAGAGCTGAAGAAGGGTTGGGTAGGGTTTACAGCCGAGAAGCCAGGACACTTCCCTGCTGGTAGTTACCCTTTACGTCAATGTCTGACCCATTAAAGAGCCTTAAAACATGACTACGGTTATCAGCCAAACCTATATAGGTGGCACGACAGAGACAGTTTTCTTCCTTCTGGAGAATAGCTAATCTGTATACTTTCGCAGGGAGCATTGCCTGTAAAACTCCTTACATCAACTGGATCTTCGCAGAGAGAACAAGTATCCCCCATGAGTTTAAAATTCACAAGAAGATGTGTAGACGCAATAGTTTAGCTGTATCTTACACAATGCAGACATATACAGGTACCTAATAATTACGAAGAGACAGAAAAGTCAATAACTATCTTCACACACCACATTACACATCAGGGGTAGGAAAAACTATATTGGTGCAGAAGGCAGTGCTTTTAGAATATATCCCACAACCTCAGTCCCTAAAGTTCAGCATGATAGCTGTTGGATAGACAATTGCCTCCTGTCGCTCTCTTCCCTACCAATCCGTAGTGCTCCTATTTATAACACATGCCTACCCCCCCCACCAGCCTAAGTAAGGATGTAGGGCTGGACAACCAGTCTATCACATATATGTAGTAGGGTCTGCCAGCTTGAGGCGAGTAGTGAATGGGCGAGCAATGTCCCCACTGAATTCCTGCCAGCCTGTCAGCCATTGGGTAGCTGGAAAACTATTGACTGCTGTCCATTGGCTATGAGGAAAGTGATTTTATAATAGCAACCCTTATTTATCTTTAGAGATGCTGTTTAAGTGCAGTTGCACAGAACCGAGTGCCACTCGGGCCGCTTTTCACAGCATCTGAGTGGCACATGATAGTTTTCATGGACCCATTCACTTTAGCAGGTGAAACGGGTCAGTGAGAACTGACACAATTCTCCGATTTGTGATGAGATAGGACATGCTATCTTTCCATGGATCACTGAAGAGACCTGGCCAGCACACAACAATCGTGTGCATTAGGCGTATGTCCTGAAATGTGATTTGTGACTTACTCTTCACAAAAAGAGACATATTTTTTTAGTTGTATTTTTATTAAAGATGAAAAAAAAACACAGCTATATTGGGCACTGTCCCTCCTTTGCTAGGGCTTTCCATTGGGGTTCTGTCGCTTATGATGACAAGAATAGTAGAGTATGCAGCACTTTTCTTGCCGTCATAATGATTGAACTATTGTCAATACCACGATCGACCCCATTATAAATCAATTGGGTTTGTCTGACACCGTTTGTATCCGTCATCCAACAGATCTTGCACAGCATCACGACTTTAGTTATAAATAGAAGCTATGACACCAGTGTGAACAGAGCCTTAGGCTTCGTTCACATCTGCGTCGGGCTTCTGTTCATGGGGCCCAGCAGACCTTTCCATCAGCGGAACCCATGAACGGAAACCAAATGTTTGTCTCCGTTCTGTAAGGTTTCAGTTTTTTGGGGCGGAATCAATAGCGCAGTCGACTGCAACGGAAGCATTACCATTTAAATCAATAGTAATGCAAATGGAAAGATATGGTTTCCGTCCAAGGGTTCCCCTGACGGAAAAAGGTCTGACTGAACCCATGAACGGAAGCCCGACGCAGGAGTGAACGAAGCCTTATTACCAATGTGTAACAATAACAGAAGGACCTGAAGCGGCACTAAGATCAATAAATGCTGGTCCCACTTTAAGAAGTAACGTGAGAAACAAAGGAAACGTTATACATTATCATTTTAATAAACGAAGTACACTGTTGTTCAGTAGAATTGTAAAAGTACTTTCATATATGAAAAAGTTTGAATAATATATATATCAGTTAAACAGATGTGTTTTGTCCCACTGTACTGCTAGTCGGCCAACATGACAATTATTGAACGAGTGTCATTCTCACAGAAGGTCTTGCTGGGCACATAGTTTGGAGTTTCTCATGCCTATTTTTACACGATCTGAGAAATAAACATACAGACACATGTACACCCACAGGCAATTCCTGCAGTTCCCATAGATTTTGTATTAAAAGAGCTGTTAAGTATGTTCCCAGAATGCCCAGGGGACTATATTCCCAAGTCAATATGAGGAGGTGAAAGGGAAAAATAAACGGACTGCTTCCTGGAAGCTTGGTTTCCTGTGGCTAGCAGCATTTGCAAATATCAAGGCATTTAAATTACATAGTAAAGCAGTTATCTAACGAAGAACACATTCTGCTCCTGAGGGATGTATATACTTTGAAATGCAGCTTCCATTCACATTAAGAAGTACAGTTATTACTAGGGTTAATTGCATATAATAACATTGCCATCTGTAAATCCTCAGAAAAGCAACATAGTGTCCGGCAATATTCATTCTCAAAACGACGACATTACTGCAGAGCGCCAAATAGAAATGATAAGATGATCCTGGCAAATCTTTTTTTAGGGGTTTTCCACTATAAACACAGAATTTGCCATAAATGTCTGGAGAACAGAGGGTCCAAGTGGGTAAGGGCACCCAAGATATCCCGATAGGTGGGTGTCCTGTGGATATGCCATAAATGACTATGGTGGTAAACCCTGTTAAAGTCATTGTTAACTCATTGAATGCTTTTGGTAGGACACTAAATTGGTCTATTAAAGTTTGGATGAACAGTTGTAGGCAGTTTTTGGGAAATTTACCTAACCCTTAAATTCTGAAATAAACATGGATTATAAGAAAGCTCCTTTTATGAGCAATATCAATTTCTGATAACAGTAAAGAAACTCTTACCTGGCAACTTTTGATAAGACAAAAATGGTGTAGAACGCACAGAGCGCCATGCAACAAACATTTTTGGCCTTATTTCCTGCCCGTTTATACAGGGTACACCCACGAACTGCATAATTTGAATTAAAAATAGTGCATTTAGTACAGACCACTGACCAGACCCACTAAACAAATACAGACCAGACCCCCTAAACAAATACAGACCCAAGACCAGACCAACTAAAGAAATACAGATCCCATACCAGATCCCCCTTAATACAGACCCCAGACCAGACACCTCTTAATATAAACCTCAGACCAGATCCCCAATATTACTAACCCTAGACAAGACCCCCATTTATACCAACCCCAGACAGCCTTTAATATAGATCTCAGACCAGGTCCCCTCTTTATACAGCCTCTTAATACAAACTCCAAACCCCCAATAATATAGACCTTAGACCAGACCCGACATTAATACAGACCTCAGACCAGACCCCGCCTTCACACAATCCTCCTTTAATATAGACCTCAGACCAGACCCCACATTAAAGAGGCTCTGTCACCAGATTTTGCAACCCCTATCTGCTATTTCAGAAGATAGGCGCTGCAATGTAGATTACAGTAACGTTTTTCTTTTTAAAGAACGAGCATTTTTGGCCAAGTTATGACCATTTTTATATTTATGCAAATGAGGCTTGCAAAAGTACAACTGGGCGTGTTGAAAAGTAAAAGTACAACTGGGCGTGTATTATGTGCGTACATCGGGGCGTTTTTACTTCTTTTACTAGCTGGGCGTTCTGACGAGAAGTATCATCCACTTCTCTTCAGAACGCCCAGCTTCTGGCAGTGCAGACACAGCCGTGTTCTCGAGAGATCACGCTGTGACGTCACTCACAGGTCCTGCATCGTGTCAGACGAGCGAGGACACATCGGCACCAGAGGCTACAGTTGATTCTGCAGCAGCATCAGCGTTTGCAGGTAAGTAGCTACATCGACTTACCTGCAAACGCCGATGCTGCTGCAGAATCATCTGTAGCCTCTGGTGCCGATGTGTCCTCGCTCGTCTGACACGATGCAGGACCTGGGGAAGTGACGTCACAGCGTGATCTGCCAGAAGCTGGGCGTTCTGAAGAGAAGTGGATGATACTTCTCGTCAGAACGCCCAGCTAGTAAAAGAAGTAAAAACGCCCCGATGTACGCACATAATACACGCCCACTTGGACTTTTACTTTAAACACGCCCAGTTGTACTTTTGCAAGCCTCATTTGCATAAATACAAAACTGGTCATAACTTGACCAAAAATGCTCGTTTTTTAAAAATGAAAACGTTACTGTAATCTACATTGCAGCGCCTATCTGCTGCAATAGCTGCAATAGCAGATAGGGGTTGCAAAATCTGGTGACAGAGCCTCTTTAATACAGACGTCAGACCAGATGTGCAGATACTCACCTCTCCCTATACATGCAGTCCTCTTCACTCATGAGCGCCACCACAGATAATGTCCTGACACATTGGCTGGAGTCAATACATTGTCTTCGTCAGCACCTGGTAGTGAAGAAGACTGCAAGAACGTGTAGAGATGAGCACATTTTTTAAAAAGACGGAGCACCGAAGATATTTGCCTGTTTTTCCAGGAGTCCTAAAGATCTCCCCTTTTTCGTGGACTCTCCTAGAATGTCTGGGAGAGTTGACATGTATGATAAAACGTAATCCCTTATCTTGTAAAATAACCATCAGAAGGCCGACCACTATTCTTGGAAGCCTGTATTATGGCACAGCATTGGAAGCACCCTGTGTCTGCTGATTGTTACAGGGAACAAAAAAGAACTTAAAGGGGTTCAGCAAATTAATGTTATTTTGTGTATAAAAGTTATGCAATTTTCCAAAATCCTTTCTGTATTATTTCCTCATGGTTTTCAAGATCTCTGTTTATTGTTATTCAGTAGGAACATTCATGGTTTACTTCTAGTAGACATCCAGCAGAGATCTTAACAATCGTGAGGAATTATTACAGAAAGTATAGTGGAAAAATTAAAAAATTTCAATTATGCAAAAAATAACATTAATTTGCTGAAACTGGACAAGCCCTTTAATGTAACTCCCCAACTATGTTATCAGTATAAAGGAAGGGAGTCTGATTGCAAAGTATTCAGAGACATGACATGAAGCTCATAAACACATACTAGTCCTTATCAATGAATTAGAATATCATCAAAAAATCATTGAGAAGGACTAGTAAATTCAACAAAGTCGAATTTATGCTTTAATCGCAGTTACGTAAATGTTGTTCTGCCCTCAGTGTTTGAACATCCTATGGACTAAGATTTGAATGTATTTGAAAATTTTGTGTAGATTAGTTATAATAAATTACATTTGCATAGAAAACAGCTATATATTAATAAATCAAATAAGGGTATGTTCACACGCAAACTCAAAAATGTCTGAAAATACGGAGCAGTTTTCAAGGGATTTTCGCAGCGTTTTTTACGCCCGTCTTTGGAGCTGTTTTCAATAGAGTCAATGAAAAACGGCTCCAAAAACCGCTGAAGAAGTGCCATGCACTTCCTTTTTGCGGCCGTTTTTTTACGCAGCTGTTTTTCAAAACGGCCGCGTAAGAAAACGGCCGTCGGAACGGAACGTTGTTTTCCCATTGCAATCAATGGGCAGATGTGTAGAGGCGTTCTGCTTCCGATTTCTCTGTTTTTTTTTGGGCCGTTTATGGCCCGGAAAACGTCAGAAAATAAGCCGTGTGAACATACCCTTAGAGCAACAGCAAATAGTTAGCAACTATGTATATCTTACTTACAGAGAAATTGCCATTTCTCGATTTTGTTGCAGCAGCCATTTTTACAAAAGTGACAACTGAAGGTGCTGCCATGTTTGTTGCCATCTTTGAATCAGCGGTGTAAAATTTATGTCTATATATAAAAAAAAATCTTTATATAAATTTTATTACATACAAAATCACAATATCGTCCCTTATGTTAACCCACCCTTCCAGCAGACCATGATCACTAAGGGTATGTTCACACGGCTTAATTTCGGCCGTTTTTCGGGCCGTAAACGGCCAAAAAACGGCAGCAGGAGGCCTCCAAACATCTGCCCATTGATTTCAATGGGAAAAATGGCGTTCTGTTCCGACAGGCCATTTTTGTATGCGGCCGTTTTAAAAAGAAGTGCATGTCACTTCTTCAGCCGTTTTTGGAGCCGTTTTTCATAGACTCTATACAAAAACAGCTCCAAAAACAGCCGCGAAAAACACGACTTTGATTAAAAAAGGTCTGAAAATCAGGAGCCGTTTCCCTTGAAAACAGCTCCGTATTTTCAGAAGTTTTTGAGTTTGTGTGTGCACATACCCTTAGGGTATGTGCACACGAGAACTGGCTTTTACGTCTGAAAAGACAGACTGTTTTCAGGAGAAAACAGCTGCGTCATTTCAGACGTAAAAGCTCCTCCTCGCATTTTGCGAGGCGTCTTTGACGCCCGTAATCTTGAGCTGCTCAGATTACGTTTCAAAGAAGTGTCCTGCACTTCTTTTGACGAGGCTGTATTTTTACGCGTCGTCGTTTGACAGCTGTCAAACGACGACGCGCAAATGAGAGGTCGTCGGCACAGTACGTCGGCAAACCCATTCAAATGAATGGGCAGATGTTTGCCGACGTATTAGAGCCGTATTTTCAGACGAAAAACTAGGCATAATACGCCTCTTTTACGCCTGAAAATAGGTCGTGTGAACCCAGCCTTAGAGTAGAGAACAAACAAAAAAAGACAGAACAGAAAACCAACCAGGCTAAGGCCTCATGCACATGACCGTATTTTTGCGGCTGCAATTTATCTGCATTTTTGCTGATAAATTGCTTACCCATTCTTTTCTATGGCCCCATGCACCTGACCGTGGTTTACACAGATTGGTGTGGGGGCTACAAATCCGGACTGCAAAAACTCAGGACATATCATTTCACAGTCTGGATTTGCAGATTCCCCAATACCGGTGAAATGTTGTGGATCCGTAAGTCCGGATGACACAGGGATGCAGAACAAGGGTTTTTTGCGGTTCGACGGACCGCAACGGACCCATGAATTTGCTGAGCGCAAAACCAAAACGGTCGTGTGCATTAGGCCTGCACTTTCTCTTTATCTACGTATTCCTTTCCAGTTTTCTATATAGCACAGTATTCAGTTTATTTCCTTCTCAATTTGTAGTACCATTCTTCGTATATAACACCTTGAGAGACAGAGTTCTAACATTGTGAAATACTTATGGATAAACTGGAAACCCAATTCTTTATTATAATTAACATGCTATAAACATTTTTAGCAATTGCTTATTTTGTGCCTCTTTTTGCTTGAAGGTTTTCCATTAGACCTATACACATAATTTAGGATTTTTTCACCTGCACAACTGTAGACTTTTTTGGATTAATTTGATTACCTTGATCTAAAAAAACCATAATCTCATAGCATGACAACATCATGTGTAACATGCCATACTGTTCACTGCCATACTTTTTACATCTACATATTTTCGAACAATATATCTTATTCAACCATGCTGGGGTAAAGTAAAGCTTGGTAATAATGCAGAATTGTTTACATTTGTGGTTATTATAGAAAGACATCTCTTTGAAGGCTATGGAAAACTTTGAAGACTTTTTTTTTTGTACTAAAACAATGTATTATAGTGTTTAGTTCAACTTTGTAATTTGTTTTTATTAAAACATTGTTTTACTTTTTGAGATACAGCATCTATGTATCCTGGATACTGTAATTTGCGCTAAAACCCGAATCCATCAGGTCAGCGGGACCTGAGTTCTGAGTTCCTAACTTAGATGTGGTCGATAACACTTGAATCCTGTGTGAGAGACGCTCAGGACCCGCTGTCACCAAAGCCGTCAGTGCTGCTGACCTGACGGATTCAGGTTTCAGCACAAGATATAACTTCTATGTATCCAGAATACAAAGCAACTGTATCTGAAAAAGTAAAACATTTTTTTTAATAAAAACAAATTACAAACTTGCACTAAGCACTATAATACATTGTTTTAGTAAAAAAAAAAAAAGGCTTCAAAGGTTTCCATAGTCTTTAAGTGCTCTTATAATCGAATCACATTGTGTTTTGTGATATCTCTTGTTTCTTCTTCCCATTTTATTTCATCCCCCATAGATCCATGAACTAGCTCTTTTTTTAAATTAAGCATTTTTTCCATTTTTCTAATTTATCAATACATAATCAAGTGATACAAAAAAACATTCTTATTATTAATCCCTATAACTACTGTATGTGTTTAAACTAAGAATATTCTAACCACCACATATTAGATAACTTGTCATTTTATTTTTATTATCTCTCCTTCTTTAAATAAATCTTTCATATTCCATATTTCTTCCATTCCCGAGAACCCTTTAACCTATCAAGTTCACTCAAGTGTCTATTACCCCACAGTGGTGTGTATTTTATTGCACCCCAAATGTATTTACTTTAACCCGTTAGTAACCGCCAATAGGCCTTTTCACAGCGGCCACAAATGTGCTTTATTCCAATGCATACGCCTTTTGATGGCGCTGCATTGGAATAAATAAACAAAGCAGGGAGCCGTTAAATCTCCCTGCTCTCAATTACCTCCGGTAGCGGAGGGCTGGGAGCAGCCCTGCTCAAACGGGCGAGTTCGATATCAGCATCGATCTCGCCAGCTTAATCCCACAATACCGAGCGCCGCATCTGAGTGGTTTTGGAGAGAGAGAGGGAGCTCCCTCTCTCACCCCACCGGCAGCATGAGTAAGATGGGTGTCGGTGGTTTCTATGGCAGCCGGGGGGGCCTGATAAAGGCCCCCAGGTCTGCCACTAGTTATGCCTGCTAGGCCGTACCAGAGGAATGGCCAAGCAGATGCCTATCCGTTTTACAAAAGTATTGCAGTGTATTATAAAAGTGATCGGAGGATCGCATTGTGAAGTCCCCTAGTGGGACTAATAAAAAACGTTAATAAAGTTAATAAAAAAAAATAAGTGAAAAAAAATGAAAAACCCACTTTTTACCTTACAAAATGCTTTATTTTTAAAACAACAAAAAAAGTAAAAAAGTTACATATATTTGGTATCGCCGCATCCATAACGATCCCAAATATAAAGTTATTACATTATTTAACCTGCACGGTGAACGTCATAAAAAATAAAATAAAGTACAATGCAAAAATTGCTGTTTTCTGTAAATCCTGCTTTAATTTTTTTTTTTATAAAAAGTGATCAAAAAAATCGCATTTTCTCCAAAAATTGTACCAATAAAATCTACAAGTTGTCCCACAAAAAAAAGCCCCCATACAACTGCATCGGCGGAAAATAAAAAAGTTATGGCTCTTGAAATATAGAGACACAAAAACAAATATTTTTGAAGTAGTAAAGCATACAAAATCTATATAAATTTGGTATCCCTGCAATCGTAACAACCCGCTGTATAAAGTTATTGTGTTATCTATACCACACGGTAAATGGCGTAAATTTAGGACGCAAAAAAGTGTGCCAATTGCTGTTTTTTTTCTATCCCCCCCAAAAAAAGTTAATCAATAAATTCTATGTACCCCAAAATGGTGCTATTAAAAAATACAACTTGTCCGGCAAAAAACGAAACATTATACAGCAATGTCGATGCAAAAATAAAAAACTTATAGCTCTTTGAATAAGACGATGGAAAAACGTAAAAAATAGCTTGGTCATTAAGGCCTAAAATAGGCTGGTCACTAAGGGGTTAAACCCAACATATCTTAGTGGATTTCCCGATTGTATAATATTCTAATACCTAAAGTGCAGTATAAATAACGTGTTTATTTTATTATCCGGGTCTTTATGATTGTAGCAACACCAAATAGGGTAAGGCCACACGGTCGCAATGTGGCCAACCACGCTGGCAACATGTTCGGTGCGGCTGTCAAATAGCCTGTTAGTGGCCACACGTTAATGCGGGTAAACTGTCCCTTTATCTGCAAAATCGTGTGGCCATGAATTAATACACTCTTAATGTGCGCACGATTCTGCACGTTACCCCCTATTCATGCTCTATGGCAGCGCCGGAAAAAGCCGAACACTGCACTTGGCTATCTATGGCTCTCCCATAGAGAAAGAACGGATCAACTTAAAGGTAATGTGTCGCTAGAAAAATGTTATTTTTATTTTTTATTTTTTTTAGTTAAACAGTTAGTGTATAAGTGATTAAACATTGTTCTAATTTTTTTAATTTTTTCACGAGTCAGGAAATATTATAAATTAGATTCTAATTTATAACATTTCCCAGTGCTGGTCACTAGATGGAGCAATTCCCAAAATTGCAGCCAGGGGCGTAACTAGGAAAGACTGAGCCCCATAGCAAACTGGGGCCCCCCCTCTGCTGGGTATCACACAATCCCCCCCTTGTAGATAGTGCCTCCCTATAGATTCCACCACACAGTGCCCCACTATAGATAGCACCATACACAGCCCCCTGTAGATAACGCCATACAGTCCCCCCTGTAGATAACGCCATACAGCCCCCCCCCCAAAAAAACGGCCTATAGTGTGTCCTGCAAAAGACATGTATCCCCTCTCCACAGGATATCCACAGGATCGATGGCAGCGATAAGGAGAACAGGGGAACCGAAAGTCACCCGAAGTTCTCCATGACGAACCTCGGACTTCCGGCGTCTGCGCAGTTCAATAAAAATGAAAGGAGCGCTGGTCGCGCATGCGCACAAGCGCGACCGGTCCGCAAGTCATTTCCATGGAGCTGCCGACACAGACCCCGGAAGTCCGAGGTTTGTCATGGAGTACTTAGGGGGGACTTTCGGTCCCCCGTTCTCCTCATCGCTGGGCGTCCCAGCGATCCCACATGTATCCCCTATCCTTTGGATAGGGGATGCATGTCTTTTGTAGGAACAACCCCTACAGTGGCGTCGCGCTGTAGCAGCCATAGCGGCTGCTAGCGGAGCCTGCGGCCATGGGATGGGGCCGTGCCGGCGGGTGGCACGGGCCCCCTCATGCTGCAAGCCCCGTAGAAGTCGCTACGGCTGCTATAGCGGTAGTTACGCCACTGCGTATAGGTTTGTACAGCGTAAAACTACAGCTCCCAGCATGGCCGGAACAATGGTAAGGATATGCTGGGAGATGCGGTTTCACAAAAAAAATCATACCACCATCATCTCGCTGCAGATCATACAGTGACTACAATACTGATTAGAGGCAGAATAAACATTTACATTAAGTGACTCACCGGTGACGTCTCAGATTCTAGTTATTTTCTTCTCCCTCCGGTTCAGACATCTATGATGGATTTCTCCCGTCCGTTTAGATGTCTTCAGCTTCTCACTTTTAAAACATTTCTGCACCTATAAACAAAGTTAAAATTCTCAACACATCTAAATATAACGGTCACACACACACACACACACACACACACACACACACACACACACACACACACACACACACACCGTGCCCCCTGTAGATAGTGACCTACATAGAAGCCCCTGTAGATAGTGCCCACATATGGGCTCCAGAGCTGCAAGGCAATAGTGCTAACCACTGAGCCACCGTGCTGCCCTACATATAGCTTCCCCTATAGTTAGTGCTCCACGTATAGCCCACCTCTGTAGATAGTGTCTCACATATAGCTCCCCCTGTATATAGTGTCCCACATATAGCCCACCCCTGTAGACTGTGCACTACATATAGACCCCCCTGTAGATAGTGGCCCACATCCCCACATACAGACCTCCCCTGTATAAAATGCCCCACATATAGACCCTTCCCTGTATATAGTGCCCCACATATAGACCCCCCTGTATATAGTGGCCCACATATAGACCCCCCTGTATATAATGGCCCACATATAGAGCCCCTTGTATATAGTAGCCCACACCCCCACATATAGACCCCCCTGTAGCTACTGCCCCACATATAGACCCCCCTGTAGCTACTGCCCCACATATAGACCCCCCCTGTATATAATGGCCCACATATAGAGCCCCCTGTATATAGTGGCCCACACCCCCACATATAGACCCCCCTGTAGCTACTGCCCCACATATAGACCCCCCTATATATAATAGCCCACATAAAGACGACCCCCCCCCGTGTAGATAGACCCCCCCACTATAGATAATGCCATTCACATTCTTATGAGGAAAAAAATATATAAACTTGACATACTCACATGATTCCGTTCCCACGCTGTTCACTGGCGATGCAGACATGCTCTCTTCTGAGCATGTCTGCAGGAGCTGAACGAGCGTCCTCCAATGGCGCTGATTGGCGGGGCAGAATGACCGGCCATTCAGTGCTAATACATGTATTTGGCTGCCGCTAGCACTGGGGCCCCCTCCGGTGCTAGCGACACCTACAGGCATGAGAGGGCCTGTGTAAGGCTGGGCGGCGCGGGCCCCACAGTAGCGGCGCTACTGCTGTAGCAGCCACCGGGCATTTGGGTGGGCGTGTCGGCTGGCGGCACGGGCCCCATCAAGCCCCGGGCCCCGTAGCAGCCGCTACGGCTGCTACCGCGGTAGTTACGCCACTGATTGCAGCATTGGCATGTGGTAAAGCAACCACATTGCTTTATACTGCAAAATTTGAGAATACACACTCGCTCTAGTGAGCTCACAGAATCCCCCCTCCTTTATCCTGGCTAGTGCCAGGAGAAAGGAGGGGATTGAACGGTCAAACCTCCTACACTGTGTCGCCATTTTTTGAGCGAACACACAGTGTAGTAGGTTAACATACAGTAGTAAACACACAGTAAAACACGTACATACACAGACCTAACTTACCTGCTCCTGCCGCCGCCGCTCCCTCCGGTCCGTCCGCTCCCTCCGCTCCAAGTGCACAAGTCCGGAAGCCGCGACCGGAAGTAGTAATCTTACTGTCAGGCCGCGGCTTCCGATCCACAAGAAAATGGCGCCGGACGTCGCTTGGCCGAAGACCTTCAATTTGGACTGTGTGGGAGCGGCGCATGCGCCATTCCCACACAGACGGCGTACAGCATAGTGGATGGAACGGGCCCCGTTCGCATTCACTATGGGGCTGTATGTGCTGTATTCCATGTCTGTATGTGTCATTAATCGACACATACAGAGATGAAAAAAAAAAATGGCAGCCCCCATAGACCAGAAAAAGTGAAAAAATAAAAATAAGTAAAACACAAACAAATATTTTTTTTTTAAATAAAACACTAAAAGCAAATTGATATAAAAAAAAAAATTTCCGTGACACTCGTCCTTTAACACGGTATTTGACAGCTGCGCCTACATAGTGCCAGCACGGTTGTTGACTGCGTTGCGACCGTGTCAGGGCCGCTCCATGCGGCCTTACCCTTATGTATGTTCCAAAGCTTTATTGCCTGTCTTAGTTAAAGAGGCTCTGTCACCAGATTTTGCAACCCCTATCTGCTATTGCAGCAGATAGGCGCTGCAATGTAGATTACAGTAAGGTTTTTATTTTTTTTAAAACGAGCATTTTTGGCCAAGTTATGACCATTTTCGTATTTATTCAAATGAGGCTTGCAAAAGTACAACTGGGCGTGTTGAAAAGTAAAAGTACAACTGGGCGTGTATTATGTGCGTACATCGGGGCGTTTTTACTACTTTTACTAGCTGGGCGTTCTGACGAGAAGTATCATCCACTTCTCTTCAGAACGCCCAGCTTCTGGCAGATCACGCTGTGACGTCACTTCCCCAGGTCCTGCATCGTGTCCTCGCTCGTGTACCTGCAAACGCCGATGCTGCTGCAGAATCAACTGTAGCCTCTGGTGCCGATGTGTCCTCGCTCGTCTGACACGATGCAGGACCTGGGGAAGTGACGTCACAGCGTGATCTGCCAGAAGCTGGGCGTTCTGAAGAGAAGTGGATGATACTTCTCGTCAGAACGCCCAGCTAGTAAAAGTAGTAAAAACGCCCCGATGTACGCACATAATACACGCCCACTTGGACTTTTACTTTTCAACACGCCCAGTTGTACTTTTGCAAGCCTCATTTGAATAAATACAAAAATGGTCATAACTTGGCCAAAAATGCTCGTTTTTTAAAAATAAAAACTTTACTGTTATCTACATTGCAGCGCCGATCTGCTGCAATAGCAGATAGGGGTTGCAAAATCTGGTGACAGAGCCTCTTTAACATTCATGTCAATTGAGGTGTGACGGTTACAGAAATGTACACAGTTACACAAATTCATCATAGGCCTCATTCAGATGGACGCCTTGTACCTGCGTTTAACAGTAGGGATCTATGGTGCTGTAAATTGTTACATCTGGAATATGGACTGACATGAGCACATGCTGCACGTCTGAATGAGGCCTTAAAGGTTAAAGTGTCTCATGACCTTCAGACAAAGTAGTTTAACCAGACACATCTTTATTACACCCTAGAATTTTTTAATACACATAATATAGAGATTTATCGATATGACGAGACATTATGGGTGGGAGTATGGGACAGTGCAAAGAATTGTCTACTAAATTGAATTCAGTCTAATGGAAAAGTGGTAGATATTAGAAACAGGTCTGGTTGTGATTCTAGGCTTCTGGATGTTTGAGAAATATATCAAGATCGAATTCTGAATATGTAAGAATAACTTGGACTTTATTGAATTAAGCTTGCTTAAAATACCCCCCATGTTATAGAAAAATGAAATTATCAGTATTGAGATAAAAACTTTAAACTTTCTTCAACACTAAAAAATGGAATATAAACACATATCTGGGAGAGTACCAGAAAGAAGTATTGTCCTAATTATACTCGGGAAAGGAAGATGAATGATGTCAAAGTCAACCGTCATCTTAACTTGACAATTTACGTCTCTCATGGCTTTTAAAAGCATTACACATACCAAAGTGTATTTAAGGTTCATTTGCAGTTTACTTTAAACAGATGCTTTTGGGCTGAGTCATTAGTTAGATTTGAGAGGAGAGAAAAGACAAGATCACTCTTATCTGAAGAAAATAAAATCTTAAAGGAAAGTATGAAAAGGAAATAAAACGTTAGAAGAGCGACCTGTAAATGTACAGTGATCAGTTCGTAGAATGATCATATATAATGAAGGAGAACCACTATGTCTGGAAGGTAACTGAGACAAAGTCATCTCAGAATGTATTGCATAACTTTAATTCGTTTTTTCTTGTGGGGGAAAGCAATGCCGCCATTTTTTATTTCGTTTTTGTTTTTACGGCACTTATAATGCGGTATAAATGACACTGCAGGTCAGTACAATTACGGTGAAACCAAAGTTATAGTTTTTTTTTCATGCTTCACTACATTTGCACTATAAGATTTTTTTTTTTTTTAATCGATTTTGTATCGCCGCGTCCCAAGACCCATAACATTTTTATTTTTCCGACAACATAGCCGTATGAGGGCTTGTTTTTTGCGGGACGAGTTGTATTTTTTAATGTCACCATTTTAGGGGTACATATAATATAATTTCTAAATATTAGAAAAAAACAATACATTTTTTTCAGTGTTCATCTTGTGGGTTATATAACATGATCATTTTATATTTTGGGCCATTACTGATGCGTCAATAGCAATTAAGTGTACTTTTTTATATATACTTTTTCTCTTCCTTTCTTTTTATTAATATATTTTAAAATTTTATTTCACTTGTTTAAACATTTTTTTTATTTTTAGTACCACTAGGGGACTAGACTGTGCATTCTTTAGATCACTCATATAATATACTGCAATATGTCAGTATAGCAGTGTATTTTGCCTGTCAGCATAACACTTCTAGCAGGGCATAACAGGTGTATTGGGATGTCAGACCTGGGAGCCATTGTTAGGCCTTTGGCTGCTACAGCAACACATCGGCAGAGAGGCTAACAAAGGAAGCCCTCTCCTTCAATAGATCAATACACTGCGGCATCTAAGGGGTTAAACCTTCGGGAACAGAGTTATGTCCGAAATTGGCCATTAGAGCGAGGGGTGGGCTATATAATACAGCCAGCTCCCACAAGTTGAGGGTACAGGCACAGCTATTTCAGCAATTTGCTGGAACTGCTTAGTTTCCATGATGTAATAGTACATTATAAGGCCCCATGCACACGACCGTGCCCGCAATCACGGCCCGCGATTGCGGGCACGGCCGGCCGCCGACTGCCACCCGCATTTTCGGGCCGTGCTCCCATACAAAGTATAGGAGAACGGCCCGTAAAATACGAAAAATAGGACATGCTCCATAATTCCCGGCACGGTTCTACGGCACGGACACCCATCCGTAGCGCTACGGAAAGGTGTCCGCGTTCAATGAAAGTGAACGGTTCTATTTTTGCGGGCCGCAATTGCGGTCTGCAAAAACGGAGGTTTTTTACGGTCGTGTGCATGGGGCCTAAGGCCTTATTCACACCACAGTGAAAAAAAATGTCCATTTAAAACTGATCAACTGTCAGTTTTTCATGGCCATTTTGCATCAGTTTGTCTCTAAATTTTCATCCATTTCAAGTCCATCTGTCCGTTTTTAATGGCCGTTTGACATCCATTTTGCATCAGTTTTTCATGCCCGTTAAAAAAACTGATGAATTTCATTGGTCAGGCTTTTTTGTCCCAACCCCCTGAAAACAACCAAAGGAAGGTCACATGTTCACCTAGACACTATTTACAGCCTCCCTGTAGATGATGCCACACGCCCCCTGTAGATGATGCCACACGCCTCCCTGTAGATGAATTGAAATCCACTCACAATGTTTACCTTCAATAGCTCTGTGACTCTGGCTGTATGTACGATGTAATTTACTTAAATTCACATACCTTGGCTCTTATGCCTAGTGCTACTTTTCTGCCCTAGTCCTAGCTGGTATTTTATCATCTGTCAGATATACTTTTTCTTCCTGTAACTGCCAACATAAGGAGTGGTTCCTTTAGGTTCATCTTCACCACTTGGGAGGTGTACAGTCTTCAGATTTGTAGTCTTTTTTAACTCTATGTATTTTGTATTGTCCAAATAAAACGTATTTTTCTATGCCATTGGCAAACTTTATTACAATAGTGCATGACTCCTTCTGTTCCTAGTGTTTTTCATAATTATTTTGGAGTTTCTATTCTGACAAAGGGAGGTCTAAATCCGCACATGCTGGTGACCTAGCCCTTATAACCATTTTCCTGTTGAGACATATGTTTATAAATGCCTATAGATCATGCAACATACTCACGAGAGCAGCGCCGTCTCTCCTCTTCTTCACTTGTGGTCACTCGTCTGCACGGGATCTGGCAAGGCAGCGCGACGGGCTTATGACGTCATCGAGGCGCCTTCAAACCCAAGTGACCACAGACGAGTGACCACACCTGAAGAAGTGCCGCAAACGTGAGTATGCCAACAATAGCCAGCAAGGGAACTAGTAGTTCCCTTGCCAATCCCCATGTAACAGATCCGTTTTTAACGGTTGTTACATGTATTGACAGCCGTTAAATACGGATCCATTGACTTCTATGGAGGCCGTCAGGCCGTTAAAACGGCCAAAAATAGGACATGTCCTATTTTTTGACGGCCATTATTCACGGGCTGTTAAAAAAACGGCCGTGTGAATGCACCCATAGAATATCATTGTTCTGAAAACGGCCATGTGAAAGCCGTTAAAAGGACGGCCATCACATGGCCGTTTTTCTCTGTCGTGTGAATAAGGCCTGAGGCTATATTCACACGACAGTGAAAAAAAATGCCCATTAAAAACTGATCAACTTTCACTTTTTCATGGCCATTTTGCATCAGTGTGTCTCTAAATTTTCATCCATTTCCAGTCCATCTGTCCGTTTTTAATGGCCGTTTGACATCCGTTTTGCATCAGTTTTTCATGGCCGTTAAAAAACAACTGATGAATTTCATTGGTCAGGCTTTTTTTGTCCTAGCCCCCTGAAAACACCCAAAGGAAAGTCACATGTTCACCTAGACACTATTTACAGCCTCCTGTATATGATGCCACACACCTCCTGTATATGATGCCACACACCTCCTGTATATGATGCCATACAGCCTCCCTGTATAGGATGCCACACACCTCCCTGTATAGGATGCCACACAGCCTCCCTGTATATGATGCCACACACCTCCTGTATATGATGCCACACACCTACTGTATATGCCATACATCCCCTTGTATATGATGCCACATACCCCCCTTTATATGATGCCACACACCTCCCTGTATATGATGCCACACACCTCCTGTATAAGATGCCACACACCTCCCTGTATATGATGCCGCACACCTCCCTGTATATGATGCCACACACCACCCTGTATATGATGCCACACACCACCCTGTATATGATGCCACACACCTCCCTGTATATGATGCCACACACCTCCCTGTATATGATGCCACACACCTCCCTGTATATGATGCCACACACCTCCCTGTATATGATGCCACACATCTCCCTGTATATGATGCCACACACCTCCCTGTATATGATGCCACACACCTCCTGTATATGCCACACAGCCTCCCTGTATATGCCACACAGCCTCCTGTATATGCCACACAGTCTCCCTGTATATGCCACACACCTCCCTGTATATGCCACACAGCCTCCCTGTATATGTCATACAGCCTCCCTGTATATGCCACACAGCCACTCTGTATATGATGCCACACAGCCCCGATGTAGATGATGCCACACAGCGCGACATGAATGCCCTACATACTCACCGATGCAGAGCGTCTTCACACGTGGTCTCTTGACTTCACGGGATCTGCGGAGCTGGCGCGATGACGTCATCGCGTTGCCTTCGCAGAACCCGTGAAGACGAGAGACCACACCTGAAGAGGTCGGCGCTGCATCGGCGAGTGTCATCGAGCCGCCGATAGCCAGCAAGGGAACTAGTAGTTCCCTTGCCAATCACCATGTCACAGATCCATTTTTAACGGTTGTTACATGTATTGACAGCCGTTAAAAACAAATCCATTGACTTCTATGGGGTCCGTCAGGCCGTGAAAACGGCCAAAAATTGGACATGTCCTATTTTTTACGCCCATTATGCATGGGCCGTTAAAAAAACGGCCGTGTGAATACACCCATAGAACATCATTGTTCTGAAAACGGCCATGTGGCGTCCATTAAAAAGCCGTCACACAGAAGTTTTTCACTGTCGTGTGAATAAGGCCTAAGTCGGGAAGGTGATAAAGAAAATTTCCTCCCAAAAATAAATACTCACCAGATAACTGCTGATGAGGACTTGTTTCCTTTCCATCCATTGGACTTATAAACTCTGCCCTTTTTTTGGTAAACACGCTATTGTCTCTCTGGGTATAAAGACAGGATGTTCATAGATGGCAACAACCTAAGAAAGCCATTACAACTCCCAATGGAGTTGTAACATAAGTAAAGCAGAGTACTACCGATCTCTCTAGTTTCTGGACACCATTATCAAGATACAGAACAATATAACAAATACATTGCTGTACTAGAAGCTAATAGTCTGCCCAACATACATCAGATTGGACACTTTCCTTTCCAAACACATAAAAAGCTACATTGTCTACAGTCAAGCTATTAGATACAAATAACATATTGGTTGCCTTAAGAAAACATTTTTGAATCAAGGCTGGCTACCAAGAATGATTGATAATATAATTGTCAGAACCAAAAATATAAAGCAAGAATACAATTAGGTATCCTTGGTAGTTACCTACAATCCACATCTTGAGATGCTGAGGTGTGCTGTGCGGAAACTACATCCGATATTAGAGAAAGATGAACGTTTTAAAATCAATATTTGCAGACCCCCCCACCTCTGTGTTATAGGCAGTCCCCTAAACTAAGAATTATCATTGTCACCATTTTCTCCAACACCCACAGGTACATTTCCCTGCAACGAGGAAATATGTAAAACCAGTTCATACATAATGACCATGAACGAGATAGAGATTCCCAACACACATCAGGACTCCAAGCACCTTCAACTGCTCTACACCAAACGTGGTCTACTCAACCCTTTGAGCACTAAGCCTATTTTAAATTTTCGTTTTAGTTTTTCCCTCCCCGCACTCCAAGAGCCATAACTTTTTTATTTTTTCTGTCAACATAGTTGTATTAGGGCTTGTTTTTTGGTGGCCAAGTTGTATTTTCTAATGATGCCTTTAAATGTACCATATAATATACTGAGAATTTTTTTTAAATTATTTTGTGGGATGAAATACAAAAGAAGGAATAACTCTTCCCTTGTTTTTGGGGTTTCGTTTTCATGCCTTTCATCATGCGCTAAAAATGACATATTAACTCTTTTCTGGGTAGCAATACGATTACGGCGATACCAAATTGATATAGTTTTTTTATGTTTTACTATTTACACAAAATAAAAACAATTTGTTAAAAAAAATTGTTGTGTTGCCATATTCTAAAACGCATATTGTTTTTATTTTTCCGTCGATTGAGCTGTGAAAGGACCTATTTTTTGCGGGTTGAGCCGCAGTTTTTATTGGCACAATTTTTGGAGTACATACTACTTTTTAATCACTTTTTAGTACAGTATTTTTTATTTGTTACGGCGTTCACTGTGTGGGATAAGAAACGTTATATTTTGATAGTTCAAACTTTTACAGATGCGGCGATGGAACTTTTGTTTTTTTACATTCTTTTTTTAACTTTAGACATTTTTTTTATATATTGTCAAAGCTTTATTAAATTTATTTTTTTAAATTTTTTTTAGTCCCCTTAGGGATTTAAACAATATTAATATATTGCAGTGTATGATACTCCTATTAAGTATGGGTTTCCTATTATGCCCTCCTATTATGCCCTTGATAGGAGGGCAGACCTCAGATCCTTCATTAGTCCCCCAGCTGCAATGATTACCCATCGACACCCCGCTATCGCGTCGAGGGAGGGCTGCTGTGATGACAGAGTGTGCCCAACAGTTTAGATGTCGCGATTGCTGTTGACCACAGCATCTAAGTGGTTAAATGGCCAGGATCAGAGTTATCTCCGATCCCGGCTTTTAGAGCAGGGTGTCAGCTGTAATATACCGCTGACACACAAAGCATATGGAATGGGCTCAGCCCAACAAGAATGAACTTTCATTGTCATACAATAAAAGGACAGATCTACTAGTGGCAAAACATTGTTATAGCCCCAATCACAGCGTCACAGATATAAATATATTGATATTAAAAGAAAGTTTTAGATCTCAGAGAGACAGGAGAGTCTGGCAGTACAAACTCATGACAACCTTTGACACTTTCAGAGCAGGAATAAATGTGTTGCATGGATTTATGTCTTTCTACATCACTTAAGGAATGTGCCCCTTAGAGCTTGTGGGGGCGTCACAACCATGGACCAGATCTCAATCAGAGGACGATAAAACTTTCACACTCGTTATCAATGAACTGCTTCAACTATTTACTGCTAAAGCTGTTTACTCCCCTACTCATATTGAGGATTCTGCTTTACATCACTTGTCTTTTACCACACTAGTTCTTTGTCCTTTTGTGTATAAATATGTGACCCATAAGAATTTGTGTTAGGGTGCACATACACAATAGTTGAATGTTGGGTAAACCCATTGATTTCAGTGGGATCAGCTGAGTAATGTGTATGGAGTTATCCCGACACTTCCCCAATGGCAGATGTTGATGAATCAAGAATCAAGCAACATACCCGATCCTTTATTCCCGGGGAGATAAGCCGCCGCCAGTGGAGTCTGGCAGCTGCTTATCCCCCCCCCCATTTAAAAGAGATTCCGAGCCAAGCTGAGTATGCATGTGTATTGGGGTGTTGGAAGGATTTTCATCAGCTTGAGAATTCGGCCAACAGCTTTTGTAGGTGTATGGGCGGCTTTAATCTATGTCTGATAAAGAGTCCTAAGCAGTCCCAAAAGCTTGCAACTGTATTTGACATAATTTCAGTTAGTTATTTAACAGTAGAAACTACTGAGGAAAAGAAACAAAAAAAAAGAAAAACCGGCAGAGATAAAAATTACAAATTCACAAGCTCAAAAAGCATGCCTGCAGTGAACACATGTGCCCTAAGAAATGAGTGATGTAGCAGATGGAGGAGGTTAATTACCCCTCTAGCAAGAGACTCCTCTCCTAGATTTAACAATGAAGTATGCATTAGGTAGAGAAAATAACATATGAAAATAGCGAAGACACATGCATTTACTTTAAAATCATATAAACATGCTTTTCTATGTCATGACTGGAATAACTCTTTATATGGACTATAGTTGTAACTAGACAACTTGTGTATTACATACATTGCTTACTCAATAAAGTAATAAATTACCCCATTTGATTGTTATTATGTGTCAGCAATTTATTGACACAATTTTTAATTTTATTTATAATATAGATTAAATATGAGTTATTGCACCTTTCTCCCATAAAATAGTCTTCCACTGTGAATCCTTAAAGGGCTTTTCCGAGATAAAATAACTATGTGTTAATGCTTGTAATTTATAAATATAAATACATTTGTAATATACTTACATTGCCCCGTTTCCAGATCCTGCCGTGTGGAACTTGACGGGTGCTGTACAGCTCGTAACGCGCATGCGCGGTCCCTGCTGTTCTCGAGATAACAGCCGGGGCCGCGCATGCGCATTACAACAGAACAGCCCATACACGGCACATCACAAGTGACATGTCGTATACCCGGAAAAGAATTGAAGATCAACACAGCGGCCAGAGAGTGACGTCACCCGTCAAGTACCCCATGGCAGGATCTGGAAACGGGGCCACTTTGGAAAATGTAAGTACATTACAAATGTATTTAGATTAATAAATTACAAGCATTAACACATTTTTTCTCGGACAACCCCTTTAACGCTGGACATGTAGCTCATAATTGGCTAGCCAACAAATTCTCGTCAAGCTCACAGAGATTATAAAATAGGATCACATTTCCTAATTATCACAGGGTAGCATGGGGGATGTGTCCTCACCAGCTGTCATGGCTTTGTCTCCTAGAAATCTTTCATACTTACAAATAGAAGGCAGCAACTGTAAATTGCTTATATTTTGAACTTACTACTTGCCTATCTTTTCGATGATGAACTGAAGGCATTTTACAAGTGCTTGTGCAGAGACTGACTTGCTGCGTTAGATCGTGAGATTTTATCTGCTTGTTTGTTTGCTTTAGCACATTATTATAGTTATTGCATGCAGCAAGCAGAGGTAAATGGAGGATTGTCATAAACAAACCAAGAATATTTGAATTTCTCACTTTTATGACATAGCATGCTACAGGGTTGTGCAAACATTTGCCCCTTCCTAATTTCTTCTATTTTTGCATATTTGTCACATTTTAATGTTTCAGATCATTAAAAATGTTTAATAATATTAGACAAAGATAACTCAAGTCAACAAAAAATGATATTTTTTAATGTGAAAAAGTAATTGCCCCTATAACTACTAAATCAACCCCTTAACCAAATTTTATTGACAATTGGGATTAATTTTACTAGCCACACCCAGGCATGATTACTGCCAGACCTGTTGAATCTAAACCTCACTTAAAGAGGCTGTCACCAAATTATAAGTGGCCTATATTGTACATGATGTGATCGGTGCTGTAATGTAGATTACAGCAGTGTTTTTTATTTAGAAAAACAATCATTTTTGACGGAGTTATGACCTATATTAGCTTTATGCTAATGAGTTTCTTAATGGACAACTGGGCATGTTTTACTTTTTCACCAAATGGGCGTTGTGGAGAGAAGTGTATGACGCTGACCAATCAGTGACCAATCAGCGTCATACACTTCTCCCCATTCATTTACACAGCACATAGCGATATTGATATATCGCTATGTGCAGCCACATAAACACACATTAACGTTACTGCAGTGTCCTGACAGTGAATATACATTACCTCCAGCCGGGACGTGATGTTTATTCAGAATCCTGACACTTCGCTAACACAATCCCGACACTACAGCACAGCAATCTCGTTTGAAATGACAGTTTACAGCGTAATCTTGCGAGATTACGCTTGCTGTACTGTAGTGTCGGGATTGTGTTAGCGAAGTGTCAGGATTCTGAATAAACACCACGTCCCGGCTGGAGGTAATGTATATTCACTGTCAGGACACTGCAGTAACGTTAATGTGTGTTTATGTGGCTGCACATAGCGATATAGCTATATCGCTATGTGCTGTGTAAATGAATGGGGAGAAGTGTATGACGCTGATTGGTCACTGATTGGTCAGCGTCATACACTTCTCTCCACAACACCCATTTGGTCAAAAAGTAAAACATGCCCAGTTGTATAGGACACTACAGTAACGTTATAGTGTGTTTATGTGGCTGCACATAGCAATATAGCTATATCGCCATGTGCTGTGTAAATGAATGGAGAGAAGTGTATGACGCCTATTGGTCAGCATCATACACTCCTCTGTACAACGCCCACTTGGCCAAAAAGTAAAACACGCCAAGTTGTCCATTGAGAAACTCATTAGCATAAAGCTAATATAGGTCATAACTCCGTCAAAAATGATCGTTTTTCTAAATAAAAAAACTCTGCTGTAATCTACATTACAGCGCCGATCACATCATGTACAATATAGGCCACTTATAATGTGGTGACAGAGCCTCTTTAAATAGAGCCTGCAATGTGCAGCAGGCTAGAAGGTCTGAAAAAGCAGCACATGATGCCACGTTCTAAAAAGATTCAAATTCAAATGCGAAAAAAGTCATTGAAATCTACCTGTCTGGATAGGGTTACAAAGCCATTGTTAAGGCTCTGGGATTCCAGTGAACCACAGTGTGAGCCATTATCCACAAGTGGAAAAAACTTGGAACAGTAGTGAACCTTTCCAGGACTGGTTGGCCTATTAAAATTTCACCAGGAGTTCACAAAAGAACCCATATAACCACCTAAAGAACTGTAGGCCTCACTTTCAGCAGTTAAGGTCAATGAACACAATTCCACTATAACAAAGTCAGAGGGCAAAAATGGCATCCATTGGAGAGTTTCAAGGCGCAAACCACTGCTAACTAAAAAGAACACAAAATCTCGTCTCGCCTTTGCCAAAAAACACTAGAAGATCCCCAAGACTTTTGGAATAAAATTCTGTGGACTGATGAGTCAAAGGTGGGATTTGGAAGATGTGGGTCTTGTTACACCTGACGAAAAGTTAACACCACATTTCACCATAAGAACATATTATCAACAGTCAAACATGGTGGATGTAGTGTGATGGTCTGGGGCTGCTTCGCTTCTGCAGGACCTGGACAACTTGTCGTAATTGATGGAACCAAGAATTCTGCTGTCTATCAGAAAATCCTGAAGGAGAATGTCCGCCCGTCAGTTTTTGACCAAAAGCTCAAACACAGTTGTGTTATGAAGTAGG
Organism: Rhinoderma darwinii; assembly: GCF_050947455.1. Taxonomy (NCBI): domain Eukaryota; kingdom Metazoa; phylum Chordata; class Amphibia; order Anura; family Rhinodermatidae; genus Rhinoderma; species Rhinoderma darwinii. The sequence continues at coordinate 222,944,094 of NC_134687.1, forward strand.
AAAGTGACTTGAAGCACACAAGCAAGTCCACCTCTGAATGGCTCATAGGAAACAAAATTAAGGATTTGGAGTCGAAGTCCTGACTTAAATCTATTTGAGATTCTGTGGCAAGACCCTCCAATATAGTCAAATTAAAACAATTCTGCAAAGGGGAGTGGGCTATAATTCCTCCACAGTGATGTAAAACACTAACCGCAAGTTATAGCAAACGCTTGATTGTAGCTGTTACTGCCAAGGGTGGCACAACCAGTTATTAGGTTTAGGGGGGGCAATTACTTTTCACATAGGTGACATAGGTTTTGACTGTTCCTTCTCAATAAATAGAATGATCAAGTAAAAGCTGTATTTTGTGTTCACTTGTGCAGCCGTTTTTAATTTTAGTTGCATTCTAAAAGCCACAGTTTTAATATTTTTCTGTCAATATAGCCATGCGAGGGGTTCTGTTTTGGGGTATAGGTTGAAGCTTTTCCAGGCACCATTAATTGTACCATACAATGTACTGGGAAACAAATTCTTTGTGATGTGGAGTGGGAAAAAGAACTGATTCCTCCATTGTTTTTTTTATTTGTTTAGTTTAAACGGCACTCAGTGGGCAGTAAAAAAGACGTTAATTTTATTCTGTGGGTCAATACCATTATGGCGATACAACATTTTTAGTTTTTTATTCTTTACTACTTTTGCAAAGAAAAAACAAATTGTTCAGTGACGTATTAAATAATCTTAGATTGTAATAGTTCGGACTTTTATGGACACGGTGATTCCAATTATGTGAAGGGTGTTTTATTAACATTATTTTTGTACATTAAAAAAACAACTTTATTTAACTCTTTTTTTTCCCTTTTTTTAGTTCCCCTAGGGCACTTGTACAAGCGACCATTAGATCGCTTGCACAATACAATGTAATACTTATGAATAGCAGTATATTGTGTTTTTTACCAGCTCCCATTAAGCCCTGCATGTGGCACAAAGATGGCAGACCTAGGGCCTTCAGTAGGCCCCTGGGCTGCCATGACAACCTTCGTCACCTGACGATCGTGTCGCGGGTAGGCTGATTGGCTGACTGAGGGGGCCGCCCCCTCTTTCTAATGGCACAGAAACAATCATTGACCAAGTTGGAAACTTTATCTTGCTGTATTATTACTTCTCCTGTCCAGCTGGTCTAGGGCCTGTTCAGACCTATAATTTTTCCCCATCCCTTTCTTTCGGTCTCGTTTGCGAAAAAAATAAATTAAAATTGGAAACAAGTTGCAAGTAATGATTTCCAGTCAAGTGCAAATGGTGTCTGTTGTCAGATTCTTCATCCCAACTATTATCGTAACATTGAAGTCAGTAGGATGGATATAAAGGACTGAAATAATGGACAATGATTTTTCCATTCATGTTTCAATGCTCCAATAGTAGAACAGCTGAGATTTTCCTTTTCGTGAAAGTTAAAGGGACAATGGATGGAAAAAGTTTACTGGTGATAACGGTTTTCACATCAGTATCTTTGTCATCCTTTCATCGTTTAGCAGGTAACAAATCACTAATAGGTGTGATCATATCTATATTGCCCAGACGTCCCATCCATAAGGAGCCAGAACAAATACCGAAGTTTGGTTAATTAATAAAAAGTAATTCTTAAAATTAAAACAATGATCATTATTTTTGCATATATGGAAATCTTTTATTATTGGTGTCACAGAAATTAAAATTATGAGAGTGGAGTTTAAATAAATTAAAGTATGGGTTCCGATTAGATGGAGACCATCATGTATACAACTAATTATGAATATGTTTAGCTTGAGCATACTAATACAGTAAAGGCCAATAATGTGCCCCACTGTTCTCCAGGGATTCATTATTACATAGTTAGTAAAAAGACTACAGTCACTATTAGTAACACTACACCCAGAGTCATGTTTTAACTTAAAATGCATCCGCTCATAAAAAATTAGTTATGACATAACAATTAGACATGTGATTGATGATACAACTGCATTCATTTTATCCCAAAAAAGAATTACAGAATATTCCAGAGTCTACAAAATCTATTGTGGAGCCAAAATAAGGCCAATATAATAATGTGTCGTAACCTCAAAAACTGGTATGTATGAGATTAGAAAAACATGGCTGCTTCCTTCAAGAAATTGCACCTCTCTTGTCCACAGACCGCATCAAGTATTGCAGCCTAGCCACATTCAAGTCAATGTGAGTGAGCTGCAATACCAGACACAGCCCATGGACATAAGTGGCGCTGTTTCTTGAAGAAACCACAATTTTTAGAGGTTCCTGAAAACTAGGCTGACTTGCTCGATAATTATTAAACAGTAGAGATACGCCATGAAGCTCGGTTTCTGGGGTTTCTACAAGTAAGGTACAACTTCCACTCCAAGTACCAGGGGGTGGAATTCAACATATTAGAATTATGTTGTCATACTCTGATAAAATTAATTATAGAATTATTATAAAACTATATCTCACATTGGCCTAATTTATCACAACTGTAAGGTGGCCTTGTTGCTCAGAGCAACCAATCACAGTGCAGCTTTCATTTTTTCAGAGCTGTTTAAGAAATGAAAGCTGAGTTCTGATTGGCTGCCATGGACCAAAAGGCCACAGTTTTAATACATGAGGTCTAATATGGTTTTTTTTCTAACAAAATGTTGCTAATAATTATGTATGTCATGCAGTGAAATACAATATAAAAAGAAAGGTATCACAGCACTGGAAAAATTGCAGGAGTGCACGCCTCAAGACAGGACCGGGTCCAAGGTCGATGGGAATATACAAAAAACGAGAAGCGAGGCAGCACATCCAAAAAAGGAACTTTTTATTTACCCAATGCGACATTTCAGTCCAACAGGACCTTTCTCAAGCATGCTCGTTTTTTGTATGCAGTGAAATACAGTCTGACAGTTCATTACTTACTTGCATTATAGTTCAAGCTGCATGCAAAAGAGAAAAACTGATGAACGGCAGCATCACAGTTGTACGTATGTTACTAAATCCTAGTACTACATGGACAGTCCAAAGAAAACATAGGTAGTTGCCATATCTTCAGACGGGAACCACCAATTTAAACAGTGGAAGGAATTATTGTATTCTTTTCCTTATGGAGTAACCATTTTCTAAATGCATATGAATAGCTATTTGAAATATTAATAGGCATATACGGAACTTCTCATAAAGATTGTGTGCATTGATAAAAAAAATAAACACAATTGCAATGTCTGTATTTGTCACATATCCTCCTCCATGATTTACACTGTAGCTCTGCTTGTCCAGATTGATTTCATAGATTATTGACTTTTATTACAGCAAGGATGGAATAATTATTAACTACAAGTCATGAAATCACCAGACTTGTGAGCGGACATACAAGGGGCCAATATACTGTTCTTCCACAGGGGCCCTCTGCTGCCTGCACCGACCCCGCGTAAGCAAACTGGCCTCACTTGCTGGACAATATGGAAACATGGGAACACAAAATCCTCTGCATTTTAATAATTTCACAGGAATATGGCAGACAGGATTCTATTCTGAAATCCCAACACAGGACCTAAGCTAGGTTATTGGTTATGAGATTTCTATACATGGACTTTCTCTCTAAAATAAACTATAATATGAATGTATGTTGTATCTGATCCAAGTTAAAGAAAGGTGACACTGTCTGATGAAATAACTTATGTCTGGATCAAAAACAAACATCTATTTGGCTATAAATACGATAGAGAAACCCAATACTTACATTGATCCCTGGAGATAAACTGAGGTATATTGTTTAGCTGAGGTGTGCTGGGATTTGGGGTTCCGACGAGTTTGCTTTTGGCCATTTTTGTGTTTGCTTTTGCAAACTCCAACCGTAACGTCTGAGGAATTTCTGGATCAAAGCGTATTCCCTGAAACCATTAAATGAGAAACATTTATTTACCGGATTAATAACATTTCAGAAAATCCATACAGCAAAAGACTTGTAAGAAGTATTGAATATACACTTTACTATAGATTACATCATATTTACTCCACATTGTTCCATTAAATCATATACTTGTCTCTATATGGATTTTAAAAGACATTTTCTTTTAATTAAATCCTGCTCGATTCCTAGCCAGCTCATTCCAAAGTAAGTAACATTACCTGTATACTCCCTCTGCCTTTCTTCCAACCCCCTTATGACATTGTTATTGAGAAGTTAATGCTGGTAGACCTGACACGTACTTGACACAGGTTGCGGGTGGCACCTTCCTTTCCTAGATTTCAGTGAAATGATGACATATCCACATTGCTGTAAAGTAGGTATGACTTAAATGTTGTAAACTGTTCAGTATGGACAACCTGCTGAAATATTGATGTATAACTTAATTTAAAGTGGTTGTCTCATGAAGACAAATAGAAGCCGGCGACTGTTAATCTTGCTTCAGTGGACCGCAGAGATCAGATGTTATCGCTGGGGAAGCCACGTCTGACTATGTATTGGAAATAAATGGCAATCCAGATGATGCATGGACGGGCCGGGTCCGCCGGAGTGGGAGCCGCGCTCACACAGCAGCTCTAGGGCTCATAGACCTAATAAGGCATATTTACAGGAGCGGTCTTCATAACTTGCTATTCTACAAAGTCATTTGTCTTTCAGATATAATACAGCAATAATAAGAGAGAATGCATTGTTTGAGTACTTCACGACTAGTTATTTTTAGTTTAAAAGTAATTTTTCTACCCGGTGTGTATATTAAGCGTATGCACCAGGAAATGCTCCTGGTGAATATGTCAAACTTATTCATAGACCTACAGATGTAGCGTCTTTATCTTGACTTTTAACACATTAAATACACAGTGGCAAGATCCTTTATCTTGATGTAAAGGATCTGCCAAACACAGCTTCTGTGTCGACGCCCGTGGTTAATCAGCCTGCATCTGCTCCTAGGTCTGATAGAGTGACTCGATCTGCTACCAATCAGGCTGGTAGGCTGAGGAGTGGGAGAACCTATCACAGCCTGGCCAGACGGTTCTAGCTCCCGCCCTCGGTCTATATATACCTTCATTTGCTTCTTGTCTTTGCCTGTGATTCTCTCTTGTTTCCTGGCTCTGCTGTTCCAGCTATTACTATTGACCTCAGCTTCATTTTGACCCTGGCTTTACTGACTACGCTCCTGCTCTGCGTTTGGTACCTCGTACACTCCTGGTTTGACTCGGCTTGTTCACTACTCCTGTTGCTCTCGGTGTTGCCGTGGGCAACTGCCCCATTTCCCTTAGCTTTTGTGTACCCTTGTCTGTTTGTCTCTCGTGCACATATTGAGCGTAGGGACCGTCGCCCAGTTGTACGCCGTCGCCTAGGACGGGTCGTGCAAGTAGGCAGGGACTGAGTGGCGGGTAGATTAGGGCTCACCTGTCTGTCTCCTTACCCCGTCATTACACTTGACTTCCTCAATGGCTTTTGTTGTGTGATATCACCCTGCAAGCAAGTTATCACAGTCAAGATAAAGATGGCTACATCCGTATGTGGGCTTGACGAATGCCGTAAGAGTGTCCTTTTGCCATCCGCCAGGCAGGTGAGGTATACATCAGTAATTTTTATTTACAATGAAGGCCTATGGTCAATGTATGTAACTGTATGGCATACAGTTGCACATGTCGGAACTTTACGTTAAGCACATGCTGTACATCAGGAGATTTTCCTAGTGTATGGATCGAACATAAAGAAATAATAAGCTATATAGAGAGCTTAATAAATGTTATGGGAGACATATTTCTGTACTGTTTCTTACCAGAAAACTTACTGAACTTCAAATGATACAATATGACTGTCCCCCCACATGACAGGATAATAGACTCGTGTACTTTGACCACATCATATCAGCAACACAATGAACACTAAATGTTCTGTTTTTTAGAAATCTTTTAACATCTGACAATTAACAAACAATTTAAATAAGTAGTTCCCCGAAGGATGTGTGGGAACAACTTAATGAAACCAGTAACAAGGAAATTGTGTAATGGCTAGAAAGGCCTCAGGTTTTACTTATCATAGAAGCCCTTGTATGGGATGATTTAAAGACAAGCTCAGAGCATACCCTTTATATAAAAATACTATATAAGGTCTGACAAAAAACAAAGCGTTTCCATATCACACATTTATTTCCCATTGTTTTATATTCCACAGAACTGTACACAGATTGCAATCACTTACCAGTCTTGTGGCCTATACGGCTCATTATACAATTTCCTTATATCGCATACTCAGTATAGCTAATTTAATAGGAATGCAGTTAACCTATAACTATGTTTTTAGAAGGTAGATAAATGCTGTGGTACTTGGAGAAAACAAATCTAAGGACACAAATTCATGCCATATCACCAATTTCTGGTGGTGCACAAAAGGTGTGATCAGCCCGCATAGCAATGCATGTAGTTCAGTGGGCTGACAAGATTGTCTAGCAGTGCTTGAAGTGTAGAGTCCAACTCTTGAACTAATGCCATAATGAGCCCCTGGAAAAGTCCTAGGAGGTGTTTGACTTCCTCCCAAATGTTGATCTAATGTTTCCCATGAGTATTCAATAGGGTATACATCCGGGAACTCTCTGGCCACTCTAAGCACCTGATATCCTTTATTTCCAGGTGTTCGTCTACTATGGTAGCTATTTGTGGGCATACATTGTCAGACAGACATAATGTTGTAGGATGATATTTGTGTATGGGACGCTAGGGTTCCCAGTTTGAACACATGGAGGAATTTGCGTGAATCCAACATGATGCCTTCCCACACCACAGTTTTTTTCAGATGAAGATACTTGTGAGTCACGCTGAAGACTAAACCAGGACTTTTCTGTAAACAGTTCACAGCACCACTTAGTGACATAGCTATAGGGGTCACAGTGGTCGCAGTTACGACCGGGCCCCTAAGCCTGGGGGCCCCCGTTGCCACTCAGCGTGCTAATGATTCTCTGTGCCGTGACGCTGGAACTTCCTGGTAATGGGCCGGGCTCATTTGACATCATAGACACACGGTACACTCAGCGTACCATGTGACTGTGACATTACGTGAGGGGCGTTCCAGCCAGTGTGGAAGAGCCGGTGCGGAAAACCCTGGAAGACTCCATGTGAGCTATGTTTTACTATCTGTGTTTGCGGTGGAGAGAGGAGAGGGGGTACTTTACATTACAGGTCCCCCCTCTCCTTTCTCCACTGCAAACTGCACAATACATGGGGGTCGTGTGAAGACATCAGGGGGTCGCGAGCCACTCACCGAGGTCTCAGCTACCTCTGTATTTGCATCCTCAGGACGCAGTAGGGGAAGCTGATATGGGGGCATTATACTATATGGAGAGCAGATATGGTGGCATTATACTGTATGGGGAGCTGATATGGGGGCATTATACTGGATGGGGAGCGGATATGGATCCATTATATTGTGTGGGGAGCTGATATGGGGCATTATACTGCGTGGGGAGCTGATATGGGGGCATTATACTGTGTGGGGAGCTGATATTGGGGCACTATACTGTGTGGGGAGCTGATATGGGGGCATTATACCATGGGGGGGACAGCTATGGGGTGCATTATACTGTGGAGGTATCCATGAGGGCATTATACTGTGTGTGGAGGAAGCTATTGGGGGCATTATACTGTGTGAGGACAGCTATTGGGGGCATTATACTGTTTGGGGCAGCTATGGAGTGCATTATACTGTGTGGGGGGAGCTAAGGGGGGCATTATACTGTGTGGGGGCAGCTTTGGGGGCATTATACTGTTTGGGGGCAGCTATGGGGGGGCATTATACTGTGTGAGGGCATCTATGGGGGCATTAAACTGTGTGGGGGCATCTATGGGGGCATTAAACTGTGTGGGGGCAGCTATGGGGGGCATTATACTGTGTGGGGGCATTATACTGTGGAGGCAACTATGGAGGGCATTAGACTTTGAGGGCACATATGGGGTCATTATACTGTGGGGAGGAAGCTATTGGGGGCATTATACGGTGTGAGGACAGCTATTGGGGGCATTATACTGTTTGTGGCAGCTATGGGGGTGCATTATACTGTGTGGGGGAGCTAAGGGGCGCATTATACTGTGTGGGGCAGCTTTGGTGGCATTATACTGTTTGGGGGCAGCTATGGGGGGCATTATACTGTGTGAGGGCAGCTATGGGGGGCATTATACTGTGTGAGGGCAGCTATGGGGGCATTATACTGTTAGGGGGCAGCTATGGGAGGCATTGTACTGTGGGGGCAGCTATAGGGGCATTATACTATATGGGCCAGCTATTGGGGCATTATACTGTATGGGGGCAGCTATGGGGGCATTATACAGTGTGGAGCAGCTATTGGGGGCATTATACTGTATGGGGGCAGCTATCGGGGGCATTATACCGAGTGGGGGCAGCTATGGGGGGCATTATACTGTGTGGAGGCATTATACTGTGTAGGCAGCTATGGGGGGCATTAGACTGTGGGGGCATCCATGGAGGCTTTTTGGCAAGGTGGCTGGGCATAGGCACGGTCAGGGGTCTGGTGGTGTTGGGGAGGTGTAGGGAGGCCCAAGCTGAATTCTTGCACTAGGGCCCATGAGCCTTTAGCTACGCCCCAGGCACCACAGTGTTCAAACACAATATTCTGTGTCCCGGGCAACAGGCAACAGGATAAATATTGCAGACCTCCGGGCATACAAACACTCATGTAACCGTTTGTAGACGATATGCCTGGAAACAATTTATTTTTGGTAAAACTGGGTGACAACCAATGTGGACACTGTTACCACTTCTGGTATTTTCTTTTTATTCAGGGGAAAAGGTTCTATAACCCCTTTAGGACTAAGCCTGTTTTGGCCTTGTGGATGCATTTTTCTAAATTTAAATGTATCTGCTTGTTAAACAGATAGCAATACCACACAAAATAGTTACTAATTAACATTTCCCATATGTCTACTTTACGTTGGCATCATTTTTTCAACATCCTTTTTTTTTTCTAGGACGTTACAAGGCTTAGAACTTTAGCAGCAATTTCAAACATTTTCAAGAAAATTTCCAAAACCTATTTTTATAGGTACCAGTTCACTTCTGAAGTGGCTTTGAGGGCCTTATATAATAGAAACCCCCATAAGTCACCCAATTTAAAAAACTGCACTCCTCAAAGTTTTCAAAACACCATTTAGAAAGTTTCTTAACCCTTTAGGTGTTTCACAGGAATTAAAGCAAAGTAGAGGGGAAATTTAGAAATTTCTTTTTTTTGTCAGAAAATCCATTTTAATCCATTTTTTTCTGGTACACAAAAGGTTTACCAGAGAAACGCAACTCCATATTTATTGCCCAGATACTGCAGTTTTTAGAAATATCCCACATGTGACCCTAGTGTGCTAATGGACTGAAGCACAGGCCTCAGACGCAAAGGATCACCTAGTGGATTTTGGGGCCTCCTTTTTATTAGAATATATTTTAGGCACCATGTCAGGTTTGAAGAGGTCTTGTAAGGCCAAAATAGTGGAAACACCCCCAAAACGACACAATTTGGCAAACTACACCCCTCAAGGAATTCATGAAGGGGTATAGTGAGTGTTTGTTGCTGAATTGAGTGAAATTAGTTCGTAAAAATAAAAATCTACATTTTTTCCAATAAAATGTAGAAATGTTCAATTTTTACAAGGAATAAAGAAGAAAAAGCGCCCCAAGATTTGTAAAGCTATTTCTCCTGATTACGGCATTACTCCATATGTAGTAAGAAACGGCAGTTTGGACACACGGTAGGGCTCAGAAGGGAAGGAGCGTTATTTGGCTTTTGGAGCTCAAGTTTGCTGGATTGGTTTTCGGGTGTCATGTCGCATTTGCAAAGCCACTGCGGGGCCAAATCAGTGGACACCCACCAGAAGAGGCCCCATTTGGGAAACTACAGCCCTAAAAATAATTTATCTAAGGGTATAGTGAGCATTTTATCCTGTGGGTCGATGCAACTACGGCGATACCATATGTATATAGTTTTTTTTATGTTTTACGGTGTTTGCATGATAAATTCACGGTTTTAAAAAAATTATTTTGTTTTTGTGTTGCCACAACTTTTTTATTTTTCCATCAAGAAAGCTGTGTGAGGGCTTGTTTTTTGCGGAACAAACTGTAGTTTTTATTGGTACAATCTTTGGGTACATGTGACTTTCTGATCCCTATTTATTAAATTTTTTGGGTGCTAAAGTGTCTAAAAATAGCGATTCCGGTATAGGTTTTTTATAATTGTTTTTATGGCGGTCACCGTGCGGTATAAATGACATTATATTTTTATAGTTCAGGCCGTTACGGACGCGGCGATACAAATTATGCATAGTTTATTTCTTTTTTTAATTTTTTCTAATAATAAAAGGACTTTATAAGGGAAAAAAGGTTGATTTTTAATTTTATTATTTACTTTTGTACATTTTTTTGTAACTTTTTCAACTTTTTTAAATCTAGGGACTTGAAGATCCAATTGTTGGATCGTTGTTATAATACCCGGCAATACTTATGTATGTCTATATATATATATGTGGTTAATTTTTCTTTGTTTGTGGAGGGCATCAATAGAGAATCCCGCACAGGGCACCATCCAACCTAAGGCCGGCCCTGCTTCCCGCCCACCCATGTAAATTCATAGGCTAATTGTGCCAGAAGCCTGTTAATTTACTTTCTGCCTTTGATGGCACTACGTGCTTCTGCACACAGTGACATTGGCAGGATGCAGCTGTCACACTGTCTACCCAATTCAGTATGATGAAATAATCAATTCCCTGTCACTAAAAACTGCTGAACACAGAGCTCATATTTAGCAATATGTCCCTGAATGCAGAAGCCACTTGCAGTAAATGCGGCAGCATTAATGACGTCACAGGGATACCCTGGGCAGAAGGGGCTCAGATGCTAAGTTTAAGAAAGGGAGATACATGTAAAACTAAATTAAGGTTTTTGTTTTCGGCAATTTCAGGGTCACACATTATACAATGTACACATATTTGGCATCGCTAATGACGGGAGAGTTAAATGATTCATTTTTAAAGGTAAATATTATTTATTGAACAAACTATCTTAAAGGGAATTTGTCAGCAGATTTGAGGCCTCAAAACTGCTGACAAACCAATACAGGGGAGGGGGAGAGCACTGTAAACATACCTTTTGTCTCAGTCATGCTAGATGCATGACCAAGAAAACATTACAAGTGCCACTACGGCGGGCACTTCAAGTGCAAGTGCTCCTGCACTGCATATTGACAGCCCCGCCCCTCTGCTCTAAGTGATGGCTTTATCGATCCCCGGATTGACTGCTAGAGCCATCACTCAGAGCAGAGAGAAGCACTTGCGACAGCCGGGCTAGTGGAATCAAACGTCGGCTTTCAACTTGCATGACCAAGACAAGAGGTATGTTTACAATGCCCTTCTCCTCACCTATATCGCTATGTCTGCAGTTTTGAGGCCTTAAAAAAAATAATTGGGGGGTAGACTAAGAAATAAAAAAAATCACCTTTAGAATGTAGCATTCCAAAAGGTGACATTTTACTCTGGGCACCAGGGCCTAAAGCACGAATTTATGAAATGTTTAAATGTTGTAGGTATTTATTTTTTATTGGAAAGACATACCCCCATTCCAGCATTGTCCATATATACAGTTAAGCAGGATGTGTGTGCTTTATTGCAGGTAAAATTAATGGGAGTCAATCGACAAAACTTTTTTTTATAGATTATTACAGTCTCCAGAAAGTACAGCCCCCTCCCTCTGAGACTTGGGAGTGACGGCGGAGATGCATACAGAGTCTTATCTGTGTGCATAGTGATACTATCCGGTCTTAAATAGGCTCTGTCAACAGATTATAAGTGGCCTGTCTCCTACATACTCTGATCGGCGCTGTAATGTAGATAACAGCAGTGGTTTTTATTTTGAAAAACGATCATTTTTTAGCAAGTTATGAGCAATTTTAGATTTATGCTAATTAGTTTCTTAATAGACAACTGGGTGTGTTTTTACTTTTTACCAACTGGGCGTTGTAAAGAGGCGTGTATGACGCTAACCAATCAGTGACCAATCAGTGTCATACACTTCTCATTGAAGTGGATGACGCTGATTGGTCACTGATTGGTCAGCATCGTACACTTCTCTGTACAACTCCCAGTTGGTAAATAGTTAAAACACGCCCAGTTGTCTATTAAGAAACGAATTAGCATTAACCTAAAATTGCTCATAACTTGCTAAAAAATTATAGTTTTTTTAAAATAAAAACCACTGTTGTTATCTACATTACAGCGCAGAATAGATTATGTAGGAGATAGTACTTATAATCTGGTGACAGAGCCTCCTTAAATAGGTCTCTAGCAGATCAATAAAGCTGTCATTAAAGGCTATGTCCACCAATTTTTTTTTATAGTCTCAATGCCACTACAATAAAAAAATATTCAACTTAATAGATCTTTATTATAAGGGCATGCCCAGACGTGGCGGAGTTCTTCCGCCACTGTCCGCATCAATGCCGCACAGAATCTGCGTTGCAGATTCTGTTGCGGCTTTGCCTAAAATGGGCATTAAATTGATGCGGACTAGCCATTGCGTATTGAGGGGAAGAGGGCTTCCCTTCTCTCTATCAGTGCAGGATAGAGAGAAGGCACAGGCCTTTCCCTAGTAAAAGTAAAAATAAATTCATACTTACCCGGCCGTTGTCTTGGTGACGCGTCCCTCTTTCGCTATCCAGCCCGACCTCCCTGGATGACGTGGCAGTCCATGTGACCGCTGCAGCCTGTGATTGGCTGCAGCCGTCACTTGGACTGAAACATCATCCCGGGAGGCTGGACTGGAGCAAGAAGCAGAGAGTTCTGAACTTCTATTTTTTTTTACAGGTTGATGTATATTGTGATCGATAGTCACTGTCCAGGGTGCTGAAACAGTTACTGCCGATCGCTTAACTCTTTCAGCACCCTGGATAGTGACTATTTACTGACATCGCCTAGCAATGCTCCCGTAATTACGGGTGCACACACGTAGTCACCCGTAATTACGGGAGCCCCATTGACTTCCTCAGTCTGGCTGTAGACCTAGAAATACATAGGTCCAGGCAGAATGAAGAAATGTCATGTTAGTAAAACCAATACGCTCCGCAGCACACATAACATGTACATGACATCTGCGGACTTCATTGCGGAATTTTGACTCTCCATTGAAGTCAATGGAGAAATTCCGCAATGAGTCCGCAAGAAGTCCGCGACACGTCCGCAACAACCATTGTATGCTGCGGACACCAAATTGTCCGTAATGTGTAACCGAACCCTACCAAAAAGCTGTGGAAGGCAATGGAGAAACGTGTACACTGCGGATTTCCGCTGCGGACTGTCTGCAGCGGAATTCCAGAGCAATTCCGCCACGTCTGGTCATGCCCTAAATGTCCTACCAATTTGTTTCTACAGTACCTAGGCAGACTATGCATCACCATGGAAACAGACAACAAACAAACCTTGTGTCCTACAGTCATTCTCCCTTTCATATGTTGTTTACTTCTTGCTAACCTACAAAACGTATTTTAGCATAAAATAGGGGACAAATGGAAGAAGTTATTAATACAGAATCAGACTATACGGGGTTTGAGTGTCTGTTACAATGAACAGTAGATGCATAATCTGTGTAGGAGCTGTAGAAAGAAAACTTCATTCAGCTCTCATTTTAGAGGCATTGGTGCAATTGAAAAAATTAGTTGCGAGGGGGGATATAGCCTTTAAATCCTTCCTCTGCTGACCCTGTTTCAGTCTACACTGTTTTGAATAACATTTAATTTTTTTAGATGATTCCTTCCATTTAACAGCTAACAGTAAAAAAATATCTGCTAAGCAGAAAATATATCTTTGCATATCTTCATACTTCTCTACAATAAGTTTATAGTCGCTGCTTCCTAATAGATAATAAGTGTGCATTCCATTTTGTTGCAGACATTTTCTGCTACTGAGAATCAGTTCCATTCATCTGAGTGGACCGTGCAGAAATCCACACATCTGCTGCAGAAAAACCCACATTCAGACCAATATAACGAAATCTCAGTCTTCAACAAAATCTGTCACGCAAACAGTCTCCCCTGCCGACGCCTTGGCTGATATAAATATGAAGACTGACAACATACATGCTCTGGCCACAGTAAGTGCAGAATTTAGGATGATTGTTCTATACACAGAAGCCTAGACACACTACAGATTTCTGATTTTGCACAATTACCTGTACAGAGTTTATTACATTAGAGGGGGGGGGGGGTTGTCTGCTTTGGGCAATACTTGAAAGAAAGGTCCCTTGGCAATACGCAGATTATAAAGTGTACCCTGCTGGAACCCCCAGCAATCGGCTATAATCTTTGGGGAAACCTGGCAGTAAGAGTAAGGCTGGGTTCACAGAGTGTTTTGACACATTTTTTGACGCGGAAGCCGCGCCGCAAAACTCGCCAAAAACCAGCCGAAAATGCCTCCCATTGATTTCAATGGGAGGCAGAGGCGGTTTTCTCCCGCGAGCTGTAAAACCGGCTCGCGGGAGAAAGAAGGGACATGCCTTATCTTCGCGCGATTACGCCTCTGACCTCCCATTGACATCAATGTGAGGCAGTGAAAGCGTATATCGCGGCGTTTTATGCCCGTGGCGCTTAATGGCCGCGGGCGAAAAACGCAGCGAAAATCAGCGTGCAGGCAGAGGAAAATCTGCCTCAAACTTCCAAACGGAATTTTGAGGCAGAATTTCCTCCTGCAAAAAACTCAGTGTGAACCCAGCCTTACATTTTATTGCAGCGCCACCACAGGGTAAATTAAGCATTACACAGTGCCCAGAGAGACGCTCTTTGTAATTTCTCTCGATTCTAGAATGAGGATCCTGAAAAATATCCTGAAAAAGAGGATCCCCCTCTATTAACTCAGTTTATCAAAACTCCCTCACTAAAAACTGTCCATGTTGCCAATAGCAACCAATCAGAGCCTAGTTTGCATCTTAAACTGTGGAAAAATTAAAGCTGCACTTTATATGGTTGCTATGGGCAACAAGATCCGCTTTTCTGTTATTGATTAAACTGCCTATCACCACCTCCAGATTTATTAAGAAACCTGAGCGTTCCTTTATGGTCGCTGCTTGTATAAATACCATTCTGTAATGTGAAAGGTACAGCATATTGCATTCATTTTCCATAATAAGGTCCCAATAACTTTACTTCAACATTTAATAAATGTATGCTTTTAGTGACAGGAGACATGACATGGCTACCTTTCTAAGCTACTCCGACTGGTTGTGCACCACAATAATGAAAAGCAGAAGGGAATATGATCCATAAACCTGGGGATATCTGAACAGCGCATACACAGATGGCAGCCTCGGAGCACGCCATGAAGGGGTTGTTGTGGAGAACTAAAGCATTATTGCGCTAACATCTTTAAAAGCTCAAGTAAAATGACCTCATTTGTTTGGCAGAGTGCCCCATAGCTATCAGGCTCTAAGGCAAAAGCAACATTCCTGCTATCATCTTTGAACAGCACAGTACCATATTTGGAGGGCTATATCCTTCTTCAGTCCACTCTTATCCTCTGGCATTGTAACAGAGTAGTATTTCAAAATAGGTCTAGAGGAGAAGACGTTCAGCCCAAAGTTAAAATTTATGGGATCACTTTCTGGGCACTGTGACTCCATCCAAATGTTACCATGATAAGATTTCAAGTGAACTGGCAGCCTATTCCTAGCTTATAACTCAGGAGCGGCCTTAAAAGCACCGATCTGGCAAGACATGAAATACTTGAAGTTTTGTCCTGTGGGTTGAGTTTTTAGGTCCGTTTGTTTCCTATAGACGAGTTCAGTTCCAGCTCGGTAAATCCGCATCGGAAAAGAGTTATTCAGTCAACTCATCTGAGGAAAAGAAGGGCTATGATGGCAGCTAGTTCACATCAGATGGATATAATGAATAACATAACCAGTCTAAATAGAAAACGGTGGTGAAAACTGTCCCCTTGTGTCTCTAGTGACATTAAAAGGAAAATTGGGCACCAACAAAGGAATTGGATAAATAATATCTATGTTGATGTATATATTTTTAATCACCCTCATTGGACATACTAGCGGTCACATTGAATATTTTCTTATAAACCTATGATATGTCCATAGCAATGAATATTGTACTAAAGTTCCAATTGTAGATGTCTGCTTTGCCAACTTTGTATTATTAAATGAGGGATGGTTAACATAAAAATGGTAAACATTTTATGGTGTCATTGCTTTCGTCAAACAATGGAAGGTCAATGATGACATTCCCTTGTCCTCCTGCTCTGACACTTACAAACGGATAAGATAGGGATGCGACAGTCATGATAGAGTCATTTTAATTTAAGTTTGTGATACATGATAAAACTCAATGTAGTGAATTGGATAAAACATATCTATTTATATCAGCTCAATTGTTTATGCCTTACTATGCATTGTATAGTGGTAGAGTTTAACATCTGAAAACATATATACTATGGGATACTATATTAAAAAAAAAAATTGTTCATTCTGTTTTGGCCACTGCTGTGTTGCTCCCATTGTTTATACTGCTGAGCAGATTACTGTGGGTGGGATGATACTTGAGTCAGTAAGATTGACAGCTCTGCCCTCAAACCATAGGTTCTGTTATACCAATAGCCCTCCCTGGTCTATCCACCCCCTTTCCTCTCATCCAGAACCAGAGTAAGGAAACGGTGTAGATCTAGAACACAATGGACATTAGTAAGGCTTTTTTTTTTTATCTTTATGATCTTCTAGTACCGCATTAAAGCATCATCGGGACTTCAACTCCTTATAGTACATCTGCTGCATTTTACAACATCAGGACTTAATGTGGTTATTACCTTAATAACATCAATGCAGAGGACATATCATAACTTTAAAGGAGCACTGACTGTACCAGTTTTAGGGATGGCAAATTGTGCAATTGCCCAGGGACCCAATTACTTAGGGCTAGGAGCAACATGAATATGGAGAGGAAAAAAATTTCACTGCACTGTCAGTTCCAGTAGTCAGAGCGCTCATGTGCTTTTGTTACAGCAGGACATTTTTGGAGCCTGGAGAGGTGACTAGCAAGTAATTCCTTCACTGCCCTAGATCACCAGGGACTTCACTGTTAAGCCTTATACTGCCCTAGACCACCAGGAACTTTACTTTTAACTGCTATACTATATAAGCATTGTATGGTATTATCAGTTGGACACTAAATGGCAGTTTTATTTGTACATTAAATGACAGTATTGTGCGGAAAATATATGACAGTGTTATGTTGGCATTATATGGTAAGATTAGTTGGATACTCTATGGAGGCACTATTTAGACATTGTATGGCATCATTATCAGCGCACCAAATTGTTATATTGTGTGGTTTGTATTATTTGGCACTATATGGAACTAATTTAATATGAAAATGTGGGTATTTTTTCTTTTTTTTTTTAAATGGTGAGTGCATGGTGGGTCCCTGTTTTCGTTTTTGCCTCATTTTGTATAAAACCTGCCCTAACTACTGATAGTTGTTAACATTCTATTGAAACTGACAACCAGTACATTAAATTGTCTGGCCCCAAAGCAGGGTTAAGAAAAAGGCGAAGTAAGTAAAAAACAATGGTAGGATATTAAGACTATGCCTTATACATACAATATATAGAATAATAATTAATGATTATAACTGAAAATGATTTTTATAGGAAGAGTGGATAAAACAAATAAACGTTACAATAAAAGGTGCATGATATACTAAAACTGTTTTGCAATGAGTTAACATTTTGGCTTTTTTGTTGCTCTAACCTGGGTCACATTGACATTGTCTTTTTTATTTTGTATAATATTTACAGCAGGGTTCCCCATGCAGCTGCCCTCATTCAACCTAAATGTAGCTCACCATCTGCAGACTCTATTGTAATAGCATTACTCCACCTTGGCAACAAGGTTAGAACCACATGACCAGCCATTGACACCAGACATCAAACCATCATTTGCTCTTGACTCCTGGATCATAATCGACAGGAGCTTGGCACTAACGTCACCACTGTAAAACTTGCACCAGTATACAATATCATTACAACCTGTGGCGTAACTACTGCTATAGCAGCCGTAGCGGCTGCTACGGTGCCCGCAGCATGAGGGGGCCCGTGTCGCCCGCCGGCACAGGCCCCCACCATGGCCGGAGGCTCCGCTAGCTGCCGCTATGGCTGCTACAGCGCGACGCCACTGAACACTACGGCAGAGAAGGGAGGTATCTCCCCGCTCTGCCATTAAACGGGTTGTTCCTACATAAGACATGTATCCCCTATCCACAGGATAGGGGATACATCTGTGATCGCTGGCAGCGATAGGGAGAACGGGGGACCGAAAGTCGCATGCGTGACCAGCGCTCCTTTCATTTTTATTGAGCTGCGCAGACTCCGGAAGTCAGAGGTTAGTCATGGAGAACATCGGGGGACTTTCGGTCCCCCATTCTCCTTATCAGTGCCAGCGATCACACAGGATAGGGGATACATGTCTTTTGTAGGACACACTATAGGTCGGATTTTTTATGGGGGGTTGGGGCTGCATGGGGTTACCTACAGGGGGGGCTGTATAACGTTACCTACAGGGGGGGCTGTATGGCGTTACCTACAGGGGGGGCTGTATGGCGTTACCTACAGGGGGGGCTATATGGCGCTACCCACAGGGGGGGCTGTATGGCGTTACCTACAGGGGGGGCTGTATGGCGTTACCTACAGGGGGGGCTATATGGCGTTATCTACAGGGGGGCTGTATGGCGTTATCTACAGGGGGAGGGCTGTATGGCGCTATCTACAGGGGGGGCTGTATGGCGTTACCTACAGGGGGGCTGTATAGCGTTACCTACAGGGGGGGGTATATGGCGTTACCTACAGGGGGGCTGTATGGCGTTACCTACAGGGGGGGCTGTATTGCGTTACCTACATGGGGGCTGTATAGCGTTCCCTACAGGGGGGCTGTATGGCGTTACCTACAGGGGGCTGTATGGCGTTACCTACAGGGGGGCTGTATGGCGTTACCTACAGGGGGAGTGCTGTATGGCACTATCTACAGGGGGGGCTGTATGGCGTTATCTACAGGGGTGGCTGTATGGCGTTACCTACAGGGGGGCTGTATGGCGTTACCTACAGGGGGGCTGTATGACGCTATCTACAGGGGGGCTGTATGGCGCTATCTACAGGGTGGGCTGTATGGCGTTATCTACAGGGGGGGCTGTATTGCGTTTTCTACAGGGTGGGCTGTATGGCGTTATCTACAGGGGGGCAGTATGGCGTTATCTACAGGGGGGCTGTATGGCGTTATCTACAGGGGGGCTGTATGGCGTTATCTACAGGGGGGCTGTATGGCGCTATTTACAAAGGGGCCTGTATGGCGTTATCTACAGGGGGCTGTATGGCGTTATCTAAAGGAGGGCCTGTATGGCGCTATCTACAGGGGGGCTGTATGGTGTTATCTATAGGGCGGGCTGCTGTATGGTGCTATTTACAAAGGGGTCTGTATGGCGCTATCTACAGGGGGGCTGTATGACGTTATCTACAGGGGGGCTGTATGGCATTATGTACAGGGGGGGCTGTATGGCGTTATCTACAGGGGGGTTGTGTGACACCCAGGGGAGGGAGGGGCCCCGGGGAGGGGGGGAGCCCAATCAAAAGTTTGCTATGGGGCCCAGTCTTTCCTAGTTTTACAACATAAACATAGCAAATCTTGTGATTGGTGGCTTAAAAGGAATGTATTGTCTAAATGTGATATTATTTCAATCCGGTTTTCATTATAAACATATTTTGAAAAAACATTTGGCATTGTTTTTTTTGTCACTCTCCACATAAAAAAATCCTTCAAATATTGCAGTTTTCGCTCTTGTCACTACAGCAGTACCAATAGGCTGACGTTTCCTGTTTTCTGTAGCTCACTTGTCAACTTTGCGGTAAAGATGATCTAAATATATTTAAATATAATCAGAGAGTGGGCAACTTAATGACAGGTGTACTGCTGGAGGCTTAGATACTGCATGTGTTATGGCTGCGGTCACAGACCACGACCTTCACTTAGCTGCCTCCTGCAGCTCTTCCTCGTCCTGTAGGGCGTCTTCCTCCCCAGAGACGTCTGCACATGCGCCCGCTCTGTCCCATAGTGATCACTAGAGGGCGGGCGCGCACTGGTTCCCGGCCTTAAAGGGCCAGCGCGCACAGTTGATCCCATGTTAGTCTTTGCAAATGGTTCCTTACTGTTATCCTGTTCCCATTGTTCCCTGTGCCCTGCTACCTGTATCCTGTATCCCGTGTTGTGTCCTTGTTCCTGAGCCTGTTAGTGTTTGAGTCGTGTCCTACTGCACTCGCTGTCATCTGCCACGTTCAGTGTCATCTGCCACGTCAAGTGTCATCCGCCATGTCCAGTGTCATCCGACACGTCTGGCGTAACCTGCTGCACCCAGCTCCATCCATGCAACTGTCTGGACTACTTCAGGTACCCTTGTGCTACGAACTTGTATAGACTCTTGCGTAGACTGTGACTTGGCCAGCTGCCTCTCTGCTATGGCGGAGCGGCCTAGTGGGTCCACATACCCTGTGATCGTGACAGTACGCTCAGGCCATGGAACCCGCTGG
This sequence comes from Rhinoderma darwinii, assembly GCF_050947455.1. Taxonomy (NCBI): domain Eukaryota; kingdom Metazoa; phylum Chordata; class Amphibia; order Anura; family Rhinodermatidae; genus Rhinoderma; species Rhinoderma darwinii. Next base: position 222,964,668 of record NC_134687.1, read on the forward strand.
CCAGCCCAAGACCGCAGTTCAAAAGATACAGACGGAGATGCGTGATCTACGGACACGTCAGGATCAACTCCCTGAGGTTGTAAATACTATCATAGCCTATCTGGATCAACTCACTGTTCCACCTCCGGTTCTTCCTCCAGAGACTGTTGCTGTTTCACTGTCCTTTGCTCTCCCTGTTTGTTCCGGATCCACAGTTCCACTGCCTCTTCCTCCTCGCTATGACAGTGATCCCAGAGCCTGTAGAGGGTTTATCAACCAGTGCATGGTTCATTTTTGGCTACGAGCTCATCTCTTCCCCTCTGAGGAGGCCAAAGTAATGTTTATCATCACCCTCCTCTCTGGCAAGGCCCTCACATGGGCGAATCCCATCTTGGAACAACAAGGACCTGTATCCTCGGACCTAGCCTTGTTCCTCCAGTCTTTCCGTGCCGTATTTGAGGAACCGGGCTGAACATCTTCTATGCCGCAGCCACTCTGCTAACCCTCAAGCAAGAAGGCTCCACATTAGGAGAGTATGCTATCTCCTTTCGTAACCTGGCAGCAGAGTTGGTATGGAACAATGAGGCATTGGCGGCGACCTTTTGGCAGGGACTGTCCTCGCACATCAAGGACGAGCTTGCAGTCTGCGACCTTCCTTCTTCCTTGGATGCCCTCATCCTATTGGCCACTCGGGTTGACATGAGGATTCGGGAGCGCACTCTGGAGGTTCGACAGGGGAGCCGGTGTCTCAGAATAGCACCCTCGGCCCAGAGACCACTATTACCTTCCCCTAGTGCGCTACCTGAGGAACCTATGCAGGTAGACAGAGTCCGGTTGTCCGAACAAGAGAAACAGCACAGACGCCCTTCTGGATTATGTCTGTATTGTGGCTTTAAGGGTCATTTTGTGCACCAGTGCCCACAGAAACCGGGAAACTCCAGCACCTAGGGTTGGTTGGAGTGGCAACTCTAGGTGGGACGTCTCCAAACGTCAAAACCTGCAAATTTCATCCAGCAGGATCTAGTGGATCGCTTACATCTACCCACAGTTCTTCTGGAAAGACCTCTGGCTGTTGCTTCTGTGAATGGCCTACCATTGCCAGATCCAATTGTGTTCATCACGGAACCATTGACACTACAAGTCGGAGCTCTTCACTCGGAACAGATTGCCTTCCTTGTATTACCTAAAGCGATCAACCCTATTCTGCTAGGTCTGACAAGGCTCTGGTTCTCGACTGGAGTTCCAGAGAAGTCCTCCAATGGGGCCCCAGATGCCATAGCCATTGCCTGTCACATGTTCGCCCTGTTTTGACCCCACTGCCTAAGTCACTCTCCGATCTACCATCTCATTATGCTAGTTTTGCGGATGTTTTCAGTAAAAGGGAAGCAGAGACTCTTCCTCCTCATCGCATTTACGACTGCACGGTGGAGTTACTCCCTGACGCTTCACCACCTCAAGGGCGCATTTACCCTCTTTCCCTGCCAGAGATCCAAGCCATGTCCGCTGTCATGTTCATGGCCGCGGGCCGTCAGGCTCACTCACATCCTGACGGCCACAGCCATGGGCCTGCGAGCGCTGGCCCCAGTCTCCTCCTCAGGAGACGCCAGCGCTCACTTCCGCTTTCCTCGGCCGGGTCCCCGTTCCTGTACCTGTATCCTGTATCCGGTGCTACCTGGTCAAGTGCCGTGCTGAGCTGTAGTCGTGCTGTGCTGTATTCCACTCCTGTGCTGCTACACCACTCCTGACGTCTGCCTGCTGCCTAAGTCCCAGCCGAGACTGTCATTGCTACTGTCCGAGCTGCCACAGGTACATTATACGAACTATAGACTGTGACCTGCGTACTGTTGGCCAGCTGCCATACCGTTAAGGTGATACGGCCCAGTGGGTCCCAGCACCCAACGTGACAGTACGGTCCGGCCATGGACCCCACAGGTCGATCCAAGACCAAGATGACGTCACAAGAGATGCGGACGGATATGCTGGATCTCTGGTCTCGACAGGTCCAACTCCTCCAGGCTTTGAACATTCTCGCACGTCGGCAGGAGGCAGAAGCTGCCGTTCCTACTACTACACCTCCGGGCAGTGTTGATCCTCAGACTACACCTTCTGGCGGTGTGGATCATCGATTTTCTTTGCCACTTCCTGACCGCTATGATGGAGACGCAGGGACCTGTCGTGGATTTTTGAACCAGTGCCAGATCCACTTCAGCCTGTATGCACTTTCACCATTTTCGTCTGAAAGCGCAAGGGTCGCTTTCATCATCTCTCTCCTCACTGGCAGGGCCCTTGCATGGGCGAATCCTATCTGGGAGAGACAAGGACCAAAGACCCGTGACTTCCAGGGGTTCCTCCGGACATTTCGCACGGTGTTTGAGGAGCCTGGACGAGTCTCGTCTGCAGCAGCCGTCTTGCTGAACTTATGCCAAGGAGACACCTCCATGGGCGAGTACGCCATGCACTTCCGAACCCTGGCGGGAGAACTGTTGTGGAACAATGAGGCCCTGGTGGCTACATTCTGGCAGGGACTGTCTCCTAAGATTAAGGACGAGCTTGCCGCTCGAGATCTACCGTCTACCCTGGATGACCTCATCCTTCTGGCCGCCCGGATTGATATAAGGATCCGAGAATGGCTCCAAGAAGCTCGTCGGGTGGGAGGCCTTCCTAGTCCAGTCCCTACTTTGCAGCAACCCCTGCTGTCCTCAGATGCCGATCCTGCTAAGGAGTCTGTGAGGATGAACCAGTTTAAGCTATCTACCCAGGAGAGACAACGCAGATGCACTTTGGGACTCTGTCTATATTGCGGCCTCGGAGGCCATCTTGTGCGTCTAGGGTTGGTAGGAGAGACAACCTCAGGTAAAGAAGGACTTCCGTCTAAATTGTTCATACCCGTGACCATAGTGTCCGGCGAGAAAATACATTGGGTCTATCTGGACTTTGGATCCGCTGCTAATTTAATTCGTACAGACCCGGTGGATCTTCTTCAATTACCAACTACCCCTCTGGAGAGGCTGTTGATGGTTGCATCAGTAAATGGACTACCTCTGCCAGACCTAGTTATAGCGGTGACCAAGCCGCTGAGACTCCAAGTGGGAGCTTTCCACTACGAGCTTCTATCGTTCTTTGTCTTGTCCAACGCCGTTAACCCCGTGCTGCTGGGCCTGCCTTGGCACCGACTACATGCCCCAGTCCTGTACCGGAACTCTGGAGAGGTTCTCCAGTATGGCCCCGAGAGTCACAACCGTTGCCTTTTATAGATTTGTTTGGCTCAGCCTCCTCTGCCTCGGTCATTGGCAGGATTGCCTGGTCATTATGCTGCATTTTCGGATGTCTTCAGCAAGAGGGAGGTAGAGACGCTGTCCCCACACTGGGCATATGACTGTCCTATCGAGCTGATTCCTGGTGCATCCCTTCCCCGTGGTAGGGTATATCCTCTCTCCTTGCCAGAGACTCTGTCCATGTCCGCCTATGTTAAGAAAAACTTGGAGAGGGGCTTCATAAGGAAGTCTTCCTCCCCGGCAGGAGCCGGGTTCTTCTTCATCAAGAAAATCAAGAAAAAGGATCGTTCCCTGCGTCCTTGTATTGACTACCGGGGTCTCAACCAGATCACGGGGAAAAATAAGTATATGTTGCCACTGATCTCAGAACTGTTTGATCGTATACGGGGTGCCCAAACTAGACCTGCGTGGGGCTTACAACCTAATCCGGATTCGCCGGGGTGATGAATGAAAGACTGCATTTAACACCCGTGATGGACACTATGAATATCTAGTAATGCCCTTCGGCCTGTGTAATGCTCCCGTAGTCTTCCAGGAATTCGTTAATGACATCTTCCATGACCTTCTCTATGTTTGTGTTGTGGTCTATATTGATGACATCTTGATTTTTTCTCCAGATCCTATGACGCATCAGAGACATGTCCGTCAAGTTTTGCTGCGGTTAAGGGAGAATCGTCTGTACGCCAAGTTGGAGAAGTGCGTGTTTGAGAAAGATGCTCTACCCTTCCTGGGCTACATCATCTCGAATAGAGGTCTCAAAATGGATCCTGAAAAGGTAAAGTCCGTCCTGGAATGGCCATGCCCTCAAGGCTTGAGGACCATACAGCGCTTTCTGGGATACGCCAATTTTTACAGACAGTTCATTCCAAACTTCTCCTCACTGACATCTCCTATCTCTAACCTAGAAGGGCATGAACGCCAAGGTGTGGACTCCAAAGGCAGAGTCCGCATTTTATAGCCTGAAGAGCGCCTTCACGTCAGCCTCTATCCTCCATTATCCAGATGTCTCTCGACAATTCTCGTTGGAGGTGGACGCCTCCTCTGTCGGTGCTGGTGCACTCCTGTTCCAGAGAAGTTCCAAGGGCATGTCAATGGTATTTGGATATTTCTCTAAGTTCTTCTCTTTCGCAGAACGCAACTACTCGATTGGGGATCGGGAGTTACTGGCCATCAAATTGGCCCTGGAGGAGTGGAGACATCTACTAGAGGGGGCAGCTCATCTCATCCTGATTTTTACGGACCACAAGAATCTCACCTATCTTCAGACGGCCCAATGGCTGAACCCTCGTCAGGCCAGATGGTCGCTGTTCTTTACCAGGTTCCAGTTTGAGCTCCATTATCGCCCGGCCGATAAGAATGTGAGGGCCGGTGCCTTGTCCAGGTCATTCGAGACAGAGGACACCATGGAGATTCCACAGAATATTATTGATCTGTCTTGCATTGTCTCTGTCAATCCCTTGCAAGTTAGGAACGTCCCTCCAGGGAGGACCTTTGTGAACCTGGTTGACAGAGGGTGGATCCTCCGCTGGGGACACTGCTCTAGACTGGCAGGTCACGAGGGTACCCGTAAGACCCGAGACCTGATTGCCCATCATTTCTGATGGCCCACGTTGCCCAAAGACATTATGGACTTTGTTTCTTCCTGCTCAGTGTGTGCAGCTAACAAGGTCGCTTACTCCAGACCTGCTGGTCTGCTCCAGCCACTGCCTGTGCCTGATGCTCCCTGGCAGCATATAGCTATGGACTTTATTACTGACCTGCCTCTCACTGCTGGATGCATTACTGTCTGGATCGATTTTCAAAAATGGCCCACTTCGTCCCGCTGACCTGTCTTCCTTCTGCTCCTCAACTGGCCAACCTTTTCATCCAACACATCTTCCACCTGCACGGCTTACCGCGGCATATTGTTTTCGATCGGGGGGTTCAGTTCGAAGTTCTGGAGAGCCCTGTGCGTACTCCTCGATGTGAAGTTGGACTTTTTCTCAGCCTACAATCCTCAGTCCAATGGTCAGGTCGAGAGCATCAATCATCTAACTACCTACGCCACTTCATCTCCAAGCAGAATGATGACTGGGTGCAGCTGCTTCCGTGGGCTGAATTCTCATATAATAATCGCACCAGCGAGTTCACAAGGAATACACCGTTCGTCATTGTCCATGGCCAACACCCACAAATTCCTCTCCCGGTGCCTGATACGTCCGAGGTACCATCAGCTGAAACTGCATTTAGAGACTTCCTGCAGATCTGGCAGCAGACTCGATCCTCCATCCTACTGGCAGACGACCAAATGAAATGGAAGGCAGACACGAGGAGAAGGGAACCTCGTCAGTTTCTCCCTGGCACGAAGGTCTGGCTGTCCTCCAGTAATATAAGACTGAGGGTGCCTTCATGCAAATTTGCTCCCAGGTTCCTCAGACCGTTCGAGATCTTGCAGCAGATCAACCCTGTCGCATACAAGCTTCGGCTGCCTCTTGCCCTCAAGATCACCAACTCCGTCCATGTCTCCCTCAGGAAGCCGGTAGTTCTGAACCACTATACCAAGACTCCTAGCCCCGCGGTTGCCTCCAGCTGCCCTTCAAACACCTTTAAGGTTAAGGAGATCTTGGGCACCAAGAAAGTAAGAGGAAAAACTTTTTATTTAGTGGATTTAGGGGGTTTTGTCCTGAAGAGAGGTACTGAAAGCCAGAGGAGAACCTCAATGCTCCAACCCTTCTGAAGAAGTTTTTTCTCTCGCACTGGCCCCAAGAGGAGGGGGCGTAAGAGGGGGGATACTGTCATGTACATGGCCGCGGGCCGTCAGGCTCACTCACCTCCTGACGGCCGCAGCCATGGGTCTGCGAGCGCTGGCCCCAGTCTCCTCCTCAGGAGACGCCAGTGATCACTTTTGCTTACCTCGGCCGGGTGCACGCTCGTGCCCGCACTTAAAGGGCCAGCGCGCACACCTGAAGTTAATGTTAAAATTAGCCCATGAGTACCCTGGACTATAAGAAAGGCTCAGCCCCTTCCTCCCTTGCTCTACACGGACTCCCTCTACATATTGTCTCGGACCGGGGTGTACAGTTTACCTCCAAGTTCTGGAGAGCCCTGTGCAACCTGCTAGACGTTAAACTTCACTTCTCTTCTGCCTATCACCCTCCAATGGTCAACTGGAAAGGACCTGTAACGACGGGGGTAGGGAAACGAACAAGTGAGCCCTAATCTACCCGCCACTCTGTCCCTGCCTACTTGCAACGACCCACCCTAGGCGACGGGGTACAACTGGGCGGCGGTCCCAAGTGCACGAGACAAACATACAAGGGAATACAAAGCAAAGGGAAAGGGGCAGTTGCCCACGGCAACACCGTGAGCAACCAGAGTGGTGAATGAGCCAAGTCAAACCAGGAGAGCACGAGGTACCAAACGCAGAGCAGGAGAGTAGTCAGTAAGCCAGGGTCAGTATGGAGCAGGATAAAATAGTAGGAGCTGTAGCTGGGCCAGGAAACCACAAGGAAAGAATCACAAGCAAGGAGGAACAGGAAAGGCAGGTATAAATAGACAGAGGGCGGAAGCTAACTGAGTCTGGCCAGGCTGCGATAGGCTGTCCCACTCCTAAGCCTGCCAGCCTGAGTGGTGGAAGCTGGAGTCAGTCTCAGAGACATAGACTCAGGTGAAGACTGATTATCTATGGGCGTTAACCCCGAAGCTGTGCCTGGCAGATCCTTTACAGTACCCCCCCTTTTATGAGGGGCCACCGGACCCTTTCTAAGTGGACCTGGTTTATTGGGGAAACGAAGGTGGAACTTCCTGACCAATTCCCCAGCGTGAACATCCCGGGCGGGTACCCAAGTCCTCTCCTCAGGCCCGTATCATCTCCAATGGACCAGGTACTGGGGGGAGCCTTGGACCATCTTGCTGTCCACAATCTTGGCCACCTCGAATTCCACCCCCTCAGGGGTGAGAACGGAAACAGGAGGTTTCCTCGAGGGAGCCAAGGACGGGGAGCAGCGTTTAAGGAGGGAGGCATGAAACACGTCGTGTATACGAAAAGATGGGGGTAACTCCAGCCGGAAGGAGACAGGATTGAGGACTTTAATGACCTTATACGGCCCAATAAACCGGGGAGCAAACTTCTTGGACGGGACCTTAAGACGCAAGTTCCTAGACGATAACCACACCAGATCCCCGACCATAAACAAGGGGTTAGCAGAACGTTTTCTATCAGCCTGAGTTTTTTGTACGCTCTGGGACGCCTCTAGGTTCTTCTGAACCTGGGCCCAGACTGTGCACAGTTCCCGATGAACGACCTCTACCTCAGGATTGTTGGAACTACCAGGTGAAACGGAGGAGAACCGTGGATTAAACCCAAAATTACAGAAAAAGGGGGAGACCCCTGACGAGTTACTGACCCGGTTATTAAGGGAAAATTCAGCGAGGGGAATGAATGAGACCCAATTATATTGACAGTCAGAGATAAAACACCTTAAATATTGTTCTAGAGATTGATTAGTCCTCTCCGTTTGGCCATTGGTTTCAGGATGGAAGGCAGAGGAGAAGGACAGATCAATCTCCAAATTTTTACAGAAGGCTCTCCAAAACAAAGAAACAAATTGTACCCCTCTGTCCGAAACAATATTGACAGGGACCCCATGGAGACGCAGGATGTGTTTGACAAACAAGGTAGCCAACGTCTTGGCGTTGGGTAGTTTCTTGAGGGGCACAAAGTGGCACATCTTACTGAAGCGGTCTACTACCACCCACACCACCGACTTGCCTTGGGATGGGGGCAAATCGGTGATAAAATCCATGGAGATATGTGTCCAGGGTCTCTGGGGAATGGGCAACGAACATAGTAAGCCCGCTGGTCGGGACCTGGGAGTCTTGGACCTAGCACAAACCTCACAAGCGGTGACGTAGGCCTTAACGTCTTTAGGCAACCCAGGCCACCAATAGTTTCTGGCAATGAGGTGTTTGGTACCCAGGATGCCTGGATGACCAGATAGTGCGGAGTCATGATTTTCCCTAAGTACCCTTAGCCGGTATTGCAGGGGAACAAACAGCTTGTCCTCAGGAAGGTTCCCGGGGGCTGAACCTTGATCAGCCGCAATTTCAGAGACTAAATCAGAATCAATAGCAGAAATGATTATACCGGGAGGCAAAATACAAGCAGGATCTTCCTCCGAAGGAGGGCTGGCCATGAAGCTACGCGACAGTGCATCGGCCTTAATATTTTTAGACCCAGCCCTATAGGTAACCAAAAAGTTGAATCTGGTAAAAAATAGCGCCCATCGAGCTTGTCTCGGGTTTAGCCTCCGGGCAGATTCTAGGAAAACCAGATTCTTGTGGTCAGTAAGGACCGTTACCTGGTGCCTAGCCCCCTCCAGGAAGTGGCGCCACTCTTCAAATGCCCATTTAATGGCTAAGAGTTCGCGGTTGCCAATATCATAGTTACTCTCAGTGGGCGAAAACTTCCTGGAGAAGTAGGCACAGGGGCGGAGATGGGTGAGGGACCTGGTACCCTGGGACAAGACAGCCCCCACTCCCACCTCGGATGCGTCAACTTCCACGATAAATGGCTCCATTTGGTTGGGCTGAACCAGCACCGGGGCCGAGATAAAGCACTTCTTAAGGACCTCAAAAGCCTGGACAGCCTCAGGAGGTCAGTGGAGGAGATCAGCACCTTTGCGAGTGAGGTCCGTAAGAGGCTTAGCGATGACCGAGAAGTTAGCAATAAATCTCCTGTAATAATTAGCGAACCCCAAAAAACACTGTAACGCCTTCAGGGAGGCAGGTTGGACCCATTCCGCCACAGCCTGAACCTTGGCGGGGTCCATGCGGAATTCATGAGGAGTGAGGATTTGACCCAAAAATGGTATCTCCTGTACCCCAAACACACATTTTTCGGTTTTTGCAAACAGTTTGTTTTCCCGAAGGAGCTGGAGCACCTTCCTGACATGCTCAATGTGGGAGGACCAGTCCTTGGAAAACACCAGTATGTCATCAAGGTACACTACAAGAAATATCCCCAGGTAATCTCTCAAAATCTCATTTATGAAATTCTGGAAGACCGCCGGAGCATTACACAACCCAAAGGGCATGACGAGGTATTCGAAATGACCTTCGGGCGTGTTAAACGCAGTCTTCCACTCATCCCCCTCTTTAATGCGGATAAGGTTATAAGCCCCCCGTAGATCAAACTTAGAGAAACATTGGGCCCCCTGAACCTGATTAAAGAGATCAGAAATCAAAGGAAGGGGATACTGGTTCCTTACAGTGACCTTATTCAGGTTACGGTAGTCAATGGATGGCCTAAGACCACCATCCTTCTTCCCTACGAAGAAGAAGCCAGCACCTACCGGAGAAGTAGAGGGGCGAATGTAACCCTTGGCCAGGCATTCCTGTATATACTCTCTCATGGCTTCACGTTCGGGACAAGAAAGATTAAATATCCTACCCTTAGGAAGCTTAGCTCCTGGTACCAATTCGATAGCGCAATCGTATTCTCTATGAGGAGGTAACACCTCGGAGGCCTCCTTAGAGAAAACATCAGCGAAGTCCTGAACAAACTCAGGTAGCGTGTTCACCTCCTCAGGGGGAGAAATAGAATTAACAGAAAAACATGACGTCAAACATTCATTACCCCATTTGGTAAGCTCCCCAGTATTCCAGTCAAACGTGGGATTATGCAACTGCAACCAGGGAAGGCCTAAAACCAAATCGGACGATAATCCCTGCAACAACAGTACAGAGCACTGCTCCAAATTCATGTTGCCAACAAGGAGTTCAAAAACAGGGGTATGCTGTGTAAAATAACCATTAGCAAGGGGAGTGGAGTCGATACCCACTACCGGGACAGGTTTAGGCAAATCAATCAAAGGCATAGCTAGAGACATAGCAAATTCCACAGACATGATATTAGCAGACGACCCTGAATCCACGAAGGCACTGCCGGTAGCAGACCTACCACCAAAAGAGACCTGAAAGGGAAGCAAGATCTTATTACGTTTCATATTTACAGGAAATACCTGTGCACCCAAGTGACCTCCCCGATGATCACTTAGGCGCGGAAGTTCTCCGGCTGCATTCTTACGCTTAGGACAGTTGTTCACTTGATGCTTGCCATCCCCACAGTAGAAGCAGAGACCATTCTTCCTGCGGAAATCTCTACGTTGTTGGGGGGACACGGAGGCCCCGAGTTGCATAGGTACCTCTGAGTCTTCCGGGGAGGAACGAAGCAACGGAACCTCGGAAGGCATCATGGGGGAGTCGGAGGAGAAAACACATAAACGTTCACGTTGTCGTTCCCTGAGACGTCGGTCAAGTCGTACCGCTAAAGCCATAACCTGGTCTAGGGAGTCAGAAGAGGGATAGCTAACTAGCAGGTCTTTCAGGGCATTCGACAGACCCAACCTAAACTGGCACCTTAAGGCAGGGTCATTCCACCGAGAAGCTACGCACCACTTCCTAAAGTCAGAGCAATACTCCTCAACAGGTCTCTTACCCTGACGTAAGGTCACCAGCTGACTCTCGGCAAAGGCAGTCCTGTCGGTCTCGTCATAAATGAGTCCGAGAGCAGAAAAGAAACGATCAACGGAGGAAAGTTCAGGGGCGTCAGGAGCCAAGGAGAAGGCCCACTCTTGGGGCCCTTCCTGGAGCCGGGACATAATTATACCCACCCGCTGGTTCTCAGAACCTGAGGAATGAGGCTTTAAGCGAAAGTAAAGCCTACAACTCTCCCGAAAGGAGAGAAAAGCCCCCCGGTCCCCTGAGAACCGGTCGGGCAACTTGAGGTGGGGTTCAAGAGGTGAGGTGAGGGGGACAACCATGGTAGCATCATGCTGGTTGACCCTCTGAGCCAGGGCCTGGACCTGTAGGGAGAGACCCTGCATTTGCTGAGCAAGGGTCTCAAGGGGGTCCATAGTAGTGACAGGGACCAGGGTAGACTAGGTATGGGCTTGTGATTATGTAACGACGGGGGTAGGGAAACGAACAAGTGAGCCCTAATCTACCCGCCACTCTGTCCCTGCCTACTTGCAACGACCCGCCCTAGGCGACGGGGTACAACTGGGCGGCGGTCCCTACGCTCAGTAAGTGCACGAGACAAACATACAAGGGAATACAAAGCAAAGAGAAAGGGGCAGTTGCCCACGGCAACACCGTGAGCAACCAGAGTGGTAAATGAGCCAAGTCAAACCAGGAGAGCACGAGGTACCAAACGCAGAGCAGGAGAGTAGTCAGTAAGCCAGGGTCAGTATAGAGCAGGATCAAATAGTAGGAGCTGTAGCTGGGCCAGGAAACCACAAGGAAAGAATCACAAGCAAGGAGGAACAGGAAAGGCAGGTATAAATAGACAGAGGGCGGGAGCTAGCTGAGTCTGGCCAGGCTGCGATAGGCTCTCCCACTCCTAAGCCTGCCAGCCTGAGTGGTGGAAGCTGGAGTCAGTCTCAGAGACATAGACTCAGGAGAAGACTGATTATCTATGGGCGTTAACCCCGAAGCTGTGCCTGGCAGATCCTTTACAGGACCAACCAAATTTTAGAGAATTATCTTCGCCACTTTCTTTCCACCCAACATGACAATTGGGAGCAACTCCTGCCTTGGGCGGAATTCTCATACAACAACCACACAAGTGAGTCTACCGCCTCATCTCCCTTCTACATTGTGTACAGCCAGCATCCTAGAGTTCCTCTTCCTATGCCAGCCATGACTCAAGTACCGGCAGCTAACTCTTTTGTTCACAACTGGCAGCAAACTAAGGCTGCGATTCTCCAAGCAGTGGACCGCATGAAAAAGCATACCGATAAAAGAAGGAAAATTCCCCCTCAATTCTCTCCTGGAGTTAAGGTCTGGCTGTCCTCGAGAAACATTAGACTCAAGGTGCCTTCTCACAAATTCGCTCCTAGGTTCCTTGGTCCTTTCAAGGTCCTACGGCGGATCAACCCAGTATCCTATAAACTTCGGTTGCCTCCTACTCTGAAGTTTCCGAACTCGTTCCATGTGTCCCTCCTTAAACCCGTAGTCCTGAACCGCTACAGTAAAGCTCCTAGGTCTGCAGTTGCTCCCAGTGGTTCTTCTGAGGTGTTCGAGGTGAAGGAGATTCTGGACAGCAAGAGGGTAGGAGGAAGGACTTTCAATTTGGTGGACTGGAGAGGGTTTGGTCCTGAGGAGAGATCCTGGGAGCCAGAGGAGAACCTCAATGCCCCTGCCCTCACTAAAAGATTCCTCTCTCGCTCTGGTCCCAAGAAAAGGGAGCGTAAGGGGGTGTACTGCTACGGCCGCGGTCACGAACTACGACCTTCACTTACCTGCCTCCCGCAGATCCTCCTCGACCTGTCGGGGTCTTCCTCCCCAGGGACGTCGGCACTTGCGCCCGCTCTGTCCTGTAGTGAAACTAGAGGGTGCGCACTGGTTCACGGCCTTAAAGGGCCAGCACGTAGATATGTAAATAATTAATTATTCCCTGATCACCCTGAATTATAAAAAGAGCCTGCCCTTCTGATCCATGCCTGAGCATTGTTAGTTAATCCCATGTTAGTCTTTACAAATGTTCCCTTACTGTTATCCTGATCCCGTTGTTTCCCGTGCCCTGCTACCTGTATCCTGTATCCCGTGCTGTGTCCTTGTTCCTAGCCTGTTAGTGCTTGAGTCGTGTCCTACTGCACCCGCTGTCATCTGCCACGTCCAGTGTCATCTACCACATCCAGTGTCATTCGCCACATCTGGCGTAACCTGCTTCACCCAGCTCCATCCGTGCTATGGCCTCGGCCACTGTCTGGACTATTTCAGGTACCCTTGTGCTACGAACTTGTATAGACACTTGCGTAGACTGTGACTTGGCCAGCTGCCTCTCCACTGCAGTGGAGCAGCCTAGTGGGTCCACATACCCTGTGATCGTGACCGTAAGACAGGATAGTAACACTTTATGCACAGACAGAAAAGGCTCTGTATGCATCTCTCCTGTCACTCTATGTTTATGTGGGAGGGGGCTATATATTTCAGCTGTCATAAAGCAAACACACACTGTTGCACTGTCTTTACAGATAATACAGGAAGGGTGTGTCTACAATATGATTGTTCCCAGGAAAGCTTTTAAAAATAAAAAAATAAGTAACTGTATTCAACACTAGTTGCAAGTGTTAATAAATTCAACATGTATTTTTTATTTCAGTTATTTCCATAAAGTGTTTAACAACACTTTGGGTTGCTTGACAACCACTAGACTTTCCATCTTCTTGGCCACCGTTTCAGTACATTACATACATACATACATACATACATACATACATACATACATACATACAGTACATACTTGTTACATGCACTGAAGTAGTAACAAGAAATTGTGAGAAGACACTCTAAACTGCAAAACAATTATTTTAGGAGCTTCTCTTAAAAGAAAACACCAGAAGATACCACAATCATTTATGCAGCTTAAGGCTAAAAAAAACGTGAAAAAAACCCAAGCAAGACAAAAGAGAAATATGCAAAAAAAAAAAGTGATATCATTGTAATAAAAAAAACATGGGGGATATATTGTATAAGACATTTTGATGGAATCCACTCATCACATGCAAAAATTTGCACCTGACAAGCCTGATTTGTTAAGCTGAATAAGTAGCAAAGGAGTGAATTTGAACATGGCGGACATTTAGTTGCATTTATATCCCTCATTTTCTTTATGTGGATTATTCATCTCATTCAAGCGCAATCTTTAATACATATTAATTTCAAATAAGTAAAAACTTACATGTCAGTACTTTACCAACAGGAAATAACAGGTTTTCAGAGTTGTGAGCTTTATATTTCAATCTGATTGATGATTTTCTTTTATTACTGGATAAAAGATGTCTTACCTCTAACCAAGCTGCTTATCTTAAATATTTTTCCGTCACTCAATGTCATGTCTAATGCAGCAAATCACTGTCAGCCAAAGTGATTTGTCAAAAATAATAAGGCCAGTTGATTAACCGCTGACATACAAAGAAGTGGGTTCAACTGTGACTGTTGGGAGGATCTCATCTCAGACAAACATACGATAAAAACATAAAAGCCTTGATTTTAGGCCACACAGCTAGATTTCCAGCACAAAAGCATCTTAGAGCATCACCAACAGCATGTGCCATAGTTACAATTGGTAGCATACTTTAGATTGCCCATCACTCAGCAAGTAAAAGGAAGAGATAATAAGGTTATCTATTCTAGGGATCTAGTGCAAGTTTGCTCTCAGGCTTTTTCTGGTAACAATCCTTCATAATTAGTTCGGAAACTAAGATATGCAGCACATTTCATTGTAGCAATGAGAGATACATTTGGAATGGGTACTAACATATACTGACAACTCAAAAGGTGCCATAGATAGGATGTTGACTTTATAAAAAATAAACCTTGCACATACCGAAATATGCAGCTGTCCCTTATGGCATCCAAATGCCTAGAGAAAGTGTCCTTTTTGCTTAAAGGGGTGGGCTACTTTAGAGTAAAAAGAGCTCAAAGGGGGTAAAACAGAAAAATATTTTATCATTAATATGTTTCCCCCCAAAGTTTGGTAATTATGTTTCTTCTACTTTAAGAGGTATTGAGGCAAAAAAGTTGCTGCCATAGTGGTTGTAACTTGAATTATTTCCTCAGAAACAGTTAGTCACTTCCTTAATAATTGCTGATAAAAATGAACCGTCATCTGTTTCCGAGAAGTCAAAAGAAACAACCAATATGGCTGCACTTCCTGTTGTCACATTTGCAAAAATGTCTGCCATAACAAAACAGAGAAATGCCATTAGGTCTGTAAGTAAAACATAATTACCAGAGTTAGATCTAAAACATTTTATATTATCACACAAAACATGGGTATTGTCCTACTTAATATTCTTGATTTCATTTCATGTTTTTCAGTTTTTTGTTTGAGCCAGAATTATGTAATGCAGTCTGTGACTTCATTGTGAGGAAGCATATGTCAGATGATTTTTTTTCAGAAGTTCTGACTGGCTGAAAGGAACCATGAGATATGCCATTTAACTTCACAGAACCAGAAAGTGGTTTGCAGCCCCCTAGCGCCTTAGAGAACTGTTACGTTGATGCAGTTACACTCACTAGTATAACTATTAGCATATTTGTCAACTCTCCCAGAAAGTTTGGGAGACTCCCGGAAAATGGAGACAGCAAATCTCCCTTTCACCCAACATACTCACCTCTCCCAGTTCCTGCAATTACATCCACTCCAAGACACCACAGACAACTACTTGATCCAGAGCAGCGTCAGTACGCTGTCTGCGGTGGCGCCCGGAGCAAAGGGAAGAACAGGAATCGGTAGAGGTAAGAAGCTGAACGTCTGGTCTGAGATCTTTAAAGAGGAAGTTTGGGTGTCTGGTCTGATGTCTGTAAATAGGTCTGTAAACAAGGTTCTGGTCTGGGGTCTGTAAACAGGATGTCTGTAAACAGGGGTCTGGTCTGGGGTCTGAAAACGGGGGTTCTTTATACAGGGAGGTTCTGGTGTCTGTATAAAGGGCTGGGCTGGGGTCTATATCTTTATTTAGGGGGTCTGGTGTGTGATCTGTATTTATTTTGGGGAGTGCTGAAGGGGGTCACATGTACTATTTGTTATTCAAATGCTGTAGATTGGGGGTGCGTCTTATATGAATGGATGGGGAATAAGGAAAACATTTCACTTTTTTCCCTGTCTTTATGGTTACCGTACCCTAGAGACACTACCTAGGATAGGAAATGCATAAACATGGTATTTTTTCATTATCCATAGAATCTCGTGTACAGCAAAGAATATTTATTAATTGAAAAGTTGACTATGCTGTAAGACTTTTTGAACAAATATTTTTTTAATTTCTTGTTTTTTTTTGTGCAGCCTGAAACTCAAATGGGTTTTCCAGCCACCAAAAATTGATAGTCTATCCTCAGGATAGGCCATCAATAGTTGATGGGTCGGGGTCCGACTTTCAGGAACCCCGTCAATCAGCTGTTTTGAAGGGGCCGCAGGACTCAAGCGCTGCTTCCCCTTCATTTCTTTTTGCTCACTGTGAATGTTCGAGATGCATTTAGCAGAGATTCACAGGTATTCCAGCCTTTTCTCCCATTGAAGTGAATGGGAGTAAAGGCTGCAATACCTGTAAATCGCCGCTAAATGAGTTTCGACAACTCACAGTGAACATGAAGAAATAAAGGGGAAGCAGCGCTCGTATGAGCGCTGCGGCCCCTTAAAAACAGTTGATCGGCGGTGCTCCCTCCCAAAAGTCGGACCCTGACCCACCAGCTATTGATGGCCATCCTGAGGATAGGCCATCAATTTTTAGGGGCTGGAAAACCCCTTCAAAACAACTTTTTAACACCTAATTGTCGATATAAAAATGTGCGTGCTGTTCGTAAACAGCACCCCCTTCTTTAGCCAAAAGATCATGTGACCTGCTTCATGATTCCCTCACAAGAAAGGTATTGTGGAACTGGTCATGTGATCACTCTCAGACAATCTGCACTTTATTTCTATTTAGACACCACATGATCTTTCACGGACCCCCAAACCAAGAGCTTAGGGGATCATTTTATGGGTGCCATAGCATACACCAGATTACTGTTATTAGGCCTAATATGAATAGATCTGTCTGCTGACAGATACCTTAGGTAGAGTCATTCTTTACAGCAGGGCCAGAAAACCTGTGGAGTACATTTCTACAAGTCATAACTGGCTCATAAAGTGAAGATTTTCAAAGTTCGGACACTTTCCTAACAAAATCAGAATGTATTAGGCTAGCTTTCTCTATAATAAAACAAAAGTGTGTTGGACCAGGGTAATATTTCAACAGCATCAGGAAATAACTTTTTTTATCCATTCAGGGTACAGTAAATTGGATCAAGCCTCGAATGTCATGGATAAAATATGGATATGTATTTTTTATGCATTGTACATGTAATACACTATATAAATAGATGAACTCACTTGTGAAATCTCGCTAATATACCCCAAGGGCGTAAGAAACCACAGGCTGAGAAACCCATTATACAATATATATACAACATCAGCAAAATGTCACCCTGAATTATTCCCTGAAAAAAATGATTTCATGTTACAAACAAGTTACTATGTCTGATGAAACACTATACTCCATATATCCTGCAAATGTATATGTCTTTGTCTGATACTGCTTAGTTTACAGCGATGTCTGTGTCCCTAAACAACCTTTATTTCTCTTGTAGGTACACTAAGAGAGTTCAAGAAGAAGACGTTCTACATTTGTCTACTCTTTGTCAATTGCCTTTCGAAGTCAACTAAAATTCAGCAAATATTCAACAATTTTATTTCAGTTTGAAAGGCAGATATAGAATAGGTGCTATCTGGGGACAAGAGTACTACTCACATTTAATGCATTCTTTGCAGCTTCAGCTTCTGATCTGCTATCAAAACTTACAAAACCAACAGGCTGTGGATAAAACCAAAAAGTTACCATTAGAATGTGTTGAGGCATACCCTGAATAAAGAGTTTTGAATTTGCACAGTTTGTCACTATATTATTATGCATCAAACTAGTTTATGATTAAATAAGATCAAGAATTAAACATTTGTCAACACACCGGCTTCTGAAATGATCAGATTGAAAACCACTTTCAATAATTTTCTATATTGGTATTCTACAACAGTGCTGATGTACCTCACAGATCGGAAACTTGGCTACGACTACCATCTAGATCAATCCAGGACTCATCCTTACTTTAGGGAAGTTTTCCCCTGATAGATTCTGATTATATGATGTAACAGGATCATAATTTAAATAAAGATGTGATTGTTCTACATATGCTTTTTTGATCAGCTTAAGAATAAATTTTATCAAGGCCCATAATTGTGCAGTTAAATGGAATATCATATGAACAGCCTGTGCAGGCCAAGAACATTATAAGCAAATCTTTCAGTACGTAGTATTTCTTTCAGTTATCTGATATGAATAGTGGATTACTGTGAGTGAGCTGACAAAAGGTACAAAAGCTATCCAGGGACAAGGATGTATTCAATATTAAAACCTAGAGACTAGAGCATGAGTATAACCGAGTAGGGCCTAACCTGTTTTTTTTTTTGTCATTCCATGTGCAAACCTTCGGAGCTACAGTCAAGCCCACATCTGGAGAATATAAGCATGCAATCATTGTACCTGAAGTCCGATTCAATCAACTAGATAAACCCAGGATCCATTGCATTAAATTACCTAAGCGGTTACCTACAGTTTTATGTGATTGCCAAGAAAGTAACTAATGACATATCGCTAGGATATAAAAAATAATTTCTGATCAGAGGGAGTCTGACTGACTTGACCCCCAACACTCCTGAGAACGAAGGGGCCACAGCACTACTTTAGCGCTGTAGTCCCTTCACAGTTTCTCCCTGCACAACGGCGTTCCTGGGCACCAGTTTTGCAAGGAACTACAACACAGCTTAATTTTGGTGGGGTTTCTGTGGTTAAACTATGAGAAGAGGCCGTACTGCAGACAAAAAAGAAAATAAGAGGAGACCTCCATGACTGAAATAGATGGGAGGGACTCAGAGTTGGCTGGCCTATGAGAGATTAGGTTAAGGATAGGAGGAGGGCTTGCGGGATTAGGGGTGGGGATTGAAGGGGATGTACCTATTTCCTGTTGTGCTCTTCCCTCTCTTCGCCAGAACACAGAATCAGGAGCATGTCTTACATCGCTGCTGCGTCTGACGAGGAGGCAATGGAGCTGCTGCGGGCCGCGGCAGCCTCTCAGGGTCCTGGATGGCTCGGAGCACGAGTGGCGACTCTGCTGCAGGGACAAGCGGGCGCTCCGGTCCAGGAGCGGGCAGAGTCGTCGGGAGCGGGCGTGGAGCGCTCCACCATGCCGGTGGTCTCGGGGCTGCTGGAGCAGGCAAAGGTACAGGACCGGCGTGCCAGGGGGATGGGCAGGAGAAGAGGAGAGCCCGTCTCCCCCGTGACTCAGGCCAGGGCTGGCACTCCCGGCGTGAGGAGCAGCACGAGGCGCTCGCGCCCGCCCGCACGGCTGAGTCCGGAAGACATCCCGCGGGCGCGGCGGCGCAAGAGGAGCCCCTCAGTGGACCCTTCAGGCCAGACCCCAGGGCGGCCTGCCACTGCTCTTTCGTCTGGTCCTGGGAGGAATCCCAAAACGCGGCAGCGCCCGGCGGCAGTGGCGAGGAGGACGCGGCCTTCACTTCCGGCCACACCCCCTCCTTCTTCTGTACGTGGCAGAAGGGCAACGGCGACCCTGCATGGTGATGTGCCAGCCAGAGGGTCGGCTCATGGTGACGACGAGCGGGCAGTGGAGGTGGACATGAACAGAGGACGCAGGATGAGGTCGGTGGTTGGAGTGCCAGGGACGGAACAGCGTGAAGCTGGTTCAGCAGGACGGATGAGGCAAGAACTGGAGCTCGGCCAATTGGATGATGCGATGTCGCCCCCCCTTTTCTCAGACGGAAATTGTAATTCCCCGTGCACACACTGCCAATGCGGACAGCGCCAGAGGGAGTCCGGAGCATTGGAGGACGGTGAGCGGCGGGCCTCTGCACGTGGACATGGGGTCCGGCTGACGGGTTCACAGCCCCTGGGCAGCCTGGTGAGTTGACACCTACGTTACCTTTTCCAGCTTTATTGATGTCGGGTATCGGTGTAGAGGGTGTCGCGTCGGCTGGCGTCGCGGCGGAGTCGGGGCCCCCGGGGTTACAGGCGGGTGCAGGGGGGGATAGTTTGGCGGAGTTAGTGGGTTGTTTAAAGGTGTTGGTGGGGCGGCTAGGCGGTTTCCCTTCCCAAGAACCGGCAGGCGTGGCGCCGGCCGCGGTGTGGGTGGGCAGTGTGGGTAGCACTCCGGTTCTTCAAACCGGAGGGGGGTTTACCGCGGGGGCAGCGGTTGCAGTGGCGGCGGCGGTTCAAACAGACTCGCCAAAGGAAGTGGATAGGGTGCGTCTGGATGATCGCGCGCGCGGGGAGGTTTACGTTTGGGGCGCATTTGAAGCAGGAGGTTAAAGAAAGGATTTGGAAAGATGAGTATGTGGAGATCTTTTCCCTGCTTCCGCTGGAGAAGTTTAACTTGGATAAGGTGAAGCGGGATGAAACAAAAAAGGACGAGGAAGAAAAGAGACGGTACAGGTTGATTCCAAAAACATTCATCAATTGGATGCAGGCTTTTGCAATTTTGGCCAGTGTTATTAGAGAAAAGGCGCCGGATAATTGTTCCGGCTTGTTTTGTTATTTGGATGCGGCGGGGGAGGCACATCGGGTTTATGGGGGCCAGGCTTGGCTTCGTTACGATGAACAGTTTCGGCAGCGGAAAGCAGTGCGGCCGAATATACGGTGGGATCATAAGGACATAGCGTTATGGTTGAAAGTGACGGCACTTTATAAGCAGGGGCAGTCCTTTCCCGGGAGCGGGAACGCAGCAGGAACTTCCGGCGGAACTAGTCAGGCCTCAGGTTCCAAATTTGGGACGTGTTGGCAGTTCAATGAGGGGCAGTGTAAATTTGGAGCAGCGTGTAAATTCAAGCATGTGTGCTCACACTGCAGCGGGCAGTCTCATGGAGCGTCCAAATGTTTTAAAAAGGGTAAACGACAGGGGGGAGCCAGCGGTGCGTCTGGTTATGGGGGAGACTCCGGTGAAGCTCATAAAGATGGCCCCCTTTCTAAGTAAATACCCCAATAAGGAGGGGGCGCGGTTGATTAGTTTAGGTTTTGGTTCCGGTTTCGTTATTCCGCCCCCTTCGCATGAGGTCCCTTTCACGCGGCGCAACCTTAAGTCGGCATATCAGCATGCGGGGGTAGTCTCAGAGAAACTACGGAAGGAGATTGATCTGGGCAGAATGGCGGGCCCTTTTAGCACGATCCCAGTTCCGGGTTTGGTGGTGTCGCCGTTAGGGGTGGTTCCGAAACGGGAATGTAACAAATTCCGGCTCATTCAGCATTTGTCCTTCCCAAAAGGGGCGTCGGTTAATGATGGCATCGACCCGGATCTCTGTTCCGTGGTTTATACGTCGTTTTATGCGGCGGTAGCGTTGGTACGTGGTTACAGAAGAGGAGCTCTGATGGCAAAAACTGATATTCAAGCGGCGTTCCGTTTTATTGCCGGTCCATCCGGACAGCCAGCGGTTGTTGGGATGTTATTGGGAAGGGGGTTACTACATTGATCGATGTCTTCCCATGGGTTGTTCGTTGTCGTGCGCGTACTTTGAGGTTTTTAGTTCTTTTTTGGAATGGGTAGTTAGGGAGGTCGCCGGGGTGGAGTCAATTATTCACTATCTCGACGATTTCTTGTGTGTTGGCCCGTCGTGTTCGGGGGTTTGCGCAAATTTATTGGAGACGGTCAACTGGGTGTCGCGGGAGTTCGGGGTACCCTTGGCTGTGGAAAAAACTGAGGGTCCAGTGACAACCATATGTTTTTTGGGAATTACAATTGATTCCATAGCAATGGAGTGCAGATTGCCGGAGGATAAGTTGGGGGATTTGCGGTTAGTAGTGGAACGAGCGTCTCGGATTAAGAAAATTACACTACGTGATTTGCAGTCCTTATTGGGGAAGTTGAATTTTGCTTGCCACATCATGCCGATGGGCAGGGTTTTTTGTCGGTGGTTGGCAGCGGCGATGGCGGGGGTTGGGGAACCCCACCATTTCATTCGTCTGGCGGCGGAGCACAGGGAAGATTTGTGGGTCTGGCTCCATTTTCTGGCACAGTATAATGGGCGCTCTCTTTGGATGTCCCGGGCGTTGGATAGCTTCGATTTGGAATTGTTCACTGATGCGTCCGGGGCGGTGGGGTTCGGGGCGTTCTTCAAAGGTCAATGGTGCGCGGGAAAATGGCCGGTTGAGTGGGTGGAGGCGGGCCTGACGCGTAACTTGGCCCTACTCGAACTGTTTCCCATCGTGGTGGCAGTCACCATTTGGGGAGACAGGTTTCCGGGATAAAAAAGTTCGTTTTCATTGGGATAATCTGGGGTTGGTGATGGCTATAAATAATACTTCGGCGTCGTCCCCTCCAGTGGTTCGCTTGTTGCGTCAGTTGGTGCTTGCCTGTTTGAGTTTAAATGCGTGGGTGGTGGCGGTGCATGTTCCCGGGGTTGGGAATTGTATTGCTGATGCGCTTTCTTGCTCGCAGTGGGATCGTTTCCGTCAGCTGGTCCCGGACGCGGAGTTAACGGGGGTGGACTGTCCCAGTCATCTGTGGGAGCTGGTATCCAGGCGGCAGGTGCCTTGATAAAACGTTCGCTGGCCAGTCCGACGTGGTCGTCGTATGCTGCTGGATGGAGGCAATGGGAAGAGTGGGTGAGATCTTTGGGTGATGTGTGCTCTGATGAGGATAGGATGGTGGCCTTGCTGTTTTGGTTGGGGGACGACGTTTGCCTGGGGTTGCACGGTCGCTAAGGTTAATCGCTTCGTGGCGGCCATTGCTTTTGGTTGTAAATTACGGGGGTTAGTGGACATCACGAAGCGTTTCTTGGTGGGCCAGGCATTTCAGGGGCTGAGACGGGGTGTAGTGGTGAGAGATAAGAGGCGTCCCGTGTCATTTCAATTGTTGTGTTCGCTGGAGGTGGTGGTGTGGCAGGTGTGTCGTTCAGAGTATGAGAGCAAGCTTTTTCGGTTGGCTTTTGCGTTAGCCTTTTTTGGAGCTTTTCGGGTAGGGGAATTGGTTTTGCCTAGTTCGGTAAAAGCGGGGGGCTTGCTGCAGGATAATGTCGATTTGTATGAAGACAGGGTGGAGATAGTGTTGCGACGGTCGAAAACGGATCGGGGGGGCGGGACGTCGAGTGGTTTTGTTGGCGGTCCCGGGAAATCCGGTTTGTCCAGTGTTGTGCATCAAGGAGTACTTGGAGGGTTTAGATCTCTTGGACGCGCCGTTGCTGCGGCATGCGGATGGCAAGTTTCTGTCGCGGTTTCAGTTTATCTCGGTTTTCAAAAAGTGTCTAGTGGCTAGCGGGGTGCAGGCGAAGCAGTACTCGTCTCATTCTTTCCGTATAGGGGCAGCGACGGAGGCGGTGAGATGGGGTTTGGATGATGCAGGCGTGCGGCGGATAGGGCGTTGGGAGTCTGCGCATTTACGTTCTTATGTTCGTTTGCACATGTTGTGATATGGTAATGTATAACATGTTCCGGGTGTGTGCGTTTCCGCCTGAGTGTTAATTGTGCGCGGCAACGAGCGGTGGTGCGTGTATGTTCTCCATTTGTTTGCAGGCCGTGACTCATGCATGGTGTGGATTATGGGACACTCTTTTGTGTACTTGGGTGCCCTTCGCGCAGATGTACGGCCGGACGGTCGACAGCTCAGGATTCCGCGGGACGCGGCGGTCGGGAGGTGGATGGGTATACGGGGAATGACATGGAACAGGGTATTGCCTGAGTTTCACAATTTTGTACTGCTTGACAGGGCGCCGGAGGTGCTGCTGTTGCATGTGGGAGGCAATGATTTGGGCCTACGCCCTTTCCGGGAGTTGGTACGGGACGTCAAGCATGATTTGCTCTGCTTATGGGCAACTTATCCTAATTTGGTGACTGTGTGGTCCGAGATGGTCCCTAGGAAGAGCTGGCGGATGGCTCGTTCGGTGGGAAAAATTAACAAGGCTCGCATTAAGGCTAACAGGGCCATATCGAGCTTCGTGGCGCGTAATGGTGGGGTTGCGGTGCGCCACTGGGATCTGGAGGCTGGGACAGGCAGGTATTGGAGAGAGGATGGTGTGCACCTCAATGATGTGGGGATGGATATGTGGAGTCTGGCTTTGACTGATGGAATTGAGCGAGCGGTGGGAGTGTGGAGGAGCTCGCAGGCGTGAGGTGGTCAAGGCCTGTTTCGCTTTGGCGGGGGGGAGTCCTTGAAGTAGGTCGTAAAAAGTGGTGTGGGGAATGCATCACGGGATGCACCCCCAATTAATCGGCTTCTTAGGGTGTTACCCCTTTTGAAAGCTGGGTTATATATATGGTGGTCATCTGCAAAAGGTAATTGGTGCCCCCGGGCCGGGTTACGGCTGGGGGTAAGGTATTGGTGGGCAGATGGCCAAAATTAAGTATCGGTGGCTTCAAGGACTTGCCCCTGTCATTCTGGTTGGTTAATAATGTTGTGACCCTGATAGGGTCGCAGTGGGTTATTTAATGTTATGATGAATCCCTTTTTGGGGATTCAAAAGTTATGGTATTTAAAAATTCATTGTTATTTAAATAATAAACGGCCGCTGTGGCCATTAAAATCCAACTCTGTTTCAGTGTCTGCTTTGGGAAGGGTAGTTTTTAGATAAGGGGAGAAGTGACTCGACTTATTTGAGTCATGATGAATTGTACATTTGGTTGCCACAGGAATTTGATATAGCCCTATATGATATATTATATATTATATTATACTGCATCAATATGTATATGAACATCTTCCTGTCATGATAGTCCTTTCTTACCTGCTTTGATGTAAGCTTTATCAAAGAACCTTCATAACCCTAGAACAAAAAACAAGTATACATTATGTTGCCAGCATCTGAATTCTCGATAATTATATCTATTTATAAACCTAAATTACAAAAATACTATTTACAGTACATACAAAACCAATAGATGTCATCATTATGTAGTATTATGTAGTAATATGGCACCTATTGTGTTTTGGAGTAATATTTTCTTAGTAAAGAGAACCTGTCAGCAGTTTTGAGGCCTCAAACTGCTGACAGCCGTAATATAGGGGAGGGCATTCTAACTATACCTTTGTCTTGGTCATCCAACTTGCATCAATGTTGAATTCCCCCAGCGCCGCTGTCGCATGTGCCCCTGAGGCGGCCACTTTATATGCAGTGCTCCTTAGCTATCCTCTCTGCACACTGCCAGCCCCTCTTCTCTGCTCTAAGTGACATCTCTAGCGGTCTCCCAATTGGTCACTCAGAGCAAAGAGGGACACTTTCGACCGCCGCGCCGGGGAAATTAAATGTTGGTTTCTCGGTCATGCAGCTTGCATGACCGAGACAAAAAGTAATGCTACAATGCCTACCGCCTCCTCAAACTGCTGAGAGATTCCCTTTTAAACGTTTTGCAGAATAAATAATAAGTATACAAGTCCACATTTCAGTGTCAGTATAGTACAAGACTATATAAAGGTAGCTCGAAAAGTCAAAAGCAAGAACATGCAACGGGACGGGGGACATGATAATGCCTGCATGAAACAGAGAAAACATATTAGTACCAATCAAGTTGAGGCGCCGATAGAGGGCACGAGAAGTAGAGAAGCAACTTGGAGACCAAGACAGAATCGAGGGGAAATGACAATGAAATAAAGGGGAAGAAAAAGATACGGGCGTATGGAACGAATCATAGGGGGGTAGACACGCCTAAGAAGACTAGTAGTCTTATAGCAGGGAAAGATGGGGCATAATATTTTATAGAAAATGATTTACACCATTACCAGAGAGTAGAAGAAAAACTATTTAGATAATAAAAAACAGCTACTTTGTTTTTTTTGTTTTTTTTATCCAATGTCAGATCTTTCTTTTATTTTTATGATTTCTTATTTAGGTTGGATTTCAGAACAAAAAAATAGAAGTAGTTTTTCTGCCTCATTGTTACCTTTCAAATATACTTTCCAATATTTCTTATTTTTTAAAATTTAAAGCTCTATAAGTCAGCCAGGACTTCCTAATTTCGGCTGAATATTTGTTTCCATAGTTAATTCGATAAGTCTATGGGACTTAAACACAGACCATCTGACCTTTATAGTATATGGATAGCTTGAATAGGTAATAATATATTTCTTAACCCGTTTGTGCATACATATACATAGTCACGTACAACCATACCAGACCATACCGTACTTGAAGTTCATGAGCCCCAATCTATTACAGGGCCCCCAAGTATAACACATCAATCATCGTATTAGTCTCCTTAGGGAAGAGGTACCTTTTTGGTCCCCTAAGGCTGGTCATACACATTAGATGTGTGTAGGCCGAACCTGCCGATTTCAGTAGGAACGTGCAACCATCTAATGTGTATGCCGGCCTCCCAACTCTTACCTGATGGCAGATGACGAGGAGAAAAGAATCGGGCTGTTGAATTTCAACCTGCCCGATCATTTTGATTATTAGTAGATAAGTCGCTGGCAGAGGAGTCTGGCAGTGACTTTCTGCCTTCTCACCATTGAAAACACGTGGACGCTCGGCCCGAGCCAAGTGTGCATGTGTATGAGGAGAGTCGGGTTAAATAGCTATTGACTGAACGATCTTTCGTCTGTAAGTTATCTAAAGTGTATGGCCAGTTTAAGTCTCCAAGGCCCAGAAACAACTGCACTTCCTATCGTTACCCCCCTGTATACTTTTCTCCCCAACGGCGGAGACCAGAAGGAGATCTGATCTCTGCCATTTAGCCTGTCATATGCCACATTTAGTTATGACCACAGCATTTAACCAGGAGATCAAAAGGGAAGAATAAACCTCATTAACTAGGGTTTCCTTCATGATTGGACAGCACTAGATCATTACCAAGACCCCTAGGCTGCCCATTGACGTGCCTATTTTTATTGCAGAGCCTACGTGTAACATTAAAATCTAGATATACAATCTAATATAGTAGAAGTTGTTAAAAGGAAACATGAAAAGTAAAAAATAATGCATGTATATAAAATGCATTTTTATTTAAAGAGGCTCTGTCACCAGATTATCAAATCCCTATCTCCTATTGCATGTGATCGGCGCTGCAATGTAGATAACAGTAACGTGTTTTTTTTTTAAAAAAACGATCATTTTTGGCCACGTTATGAGCAATTTTATATTTATGCAAATGAGCCTTTCTAATGGACAACTGGGTGTGTTTTCTCTTATTTCCAACTGGGCGTGTATTGTGTTTGTAACATCTGGGCGTGTTTACTTGTTTTACTAGCTGGGCGTTGTGAATAGAAGTGTATGATGCGGACATATGATGCTGACATACCCTTCTATTCACAACGCCCAGCTAGTAAAACAAGTAAACACGCCCAGATGTTACAAACACAATACACGCCCAGTTGGAAATAAGAGAAAACACGCCCAGTTGTCCATTAGAAAGGCTCATTTGCATAAATATAAAATTGCTCATAACTTGGCCAAAAATGATCGTTTTTGAAAAAAACAAAAACCTTACTGTTATCTACATTGCAGCGCCGATCACATGCAATAGGAGATGGGGATTTGATAATCTGGTGACAGAGCCTCTTTAAATCAAGTGTATTTGCATGATTTACTATGGCACAAAGTAATATAAGCATGTTTGATTTTATTTTAACTATAGTGGCTCATAGAATTAATTTCTTAACTTGTTTTTAGTGTTTGGTGAAAAACTAGAAAATCATTGTCGAAAAAGCTACATAGATGTTAAAAAAAAAAGAAAATTTTTTTTATTATGAGCACAGGATTGATGAGGGCTAAATATGAAAAAATTAGTCTTGCCCTAGGGATACAAGCAATATACACATAATTGATAAAATGTTAACTTTAAAACCACTAACACAATTTACCGTTTACTTTTGCGGTTTGGTGAATGACATATACATTTTTTTAAAAGAACATTGTCAGAATTTAATGTTTTCACAAATCTTTACCATTTCTTCCAAATTATAATTAATATGAGAAATATTTATGAACCTCAAAATTCCCCTTCTTAAGGCTACAAAAAACGAAAAAAAAAAAAAATATATATACATTTAGAACCATCAAACATAAAAAACATTATCCTAAGGACCAAAATTGGTAATTTTATGTGGAGGCCTTGGATATGGTATACAAATAAATTAAGTAGCTCTGTAGGGTGATGTGTTAGCCACAATTTCTATGGAATCTGACAGAAAAAAATTCTGTAATTCTGAAATCGGAGGCATATGGGGGTACAGTATGGCCCTATAGAAGTCTATGGGCTCTGTAATATGGCTCTGTTAAACACAAAGGTTGTTTGGAGCCATAACGCCAGTATCACACACACCATTTGATGCAGTTTTTGGTGCAGTTTTTGACTCAGTTTGAGTCAAACACAGGAGTGGGAACAATAGAAAGAAGATGCATTCATTATACCTTTCCTTCCTTTTAGATCCACTTCTGCATTTGGCTCCAAAAACTGCACCAAAAACACCATAAAAAGAGCGTGTGGGATCTTGACCTAAAGAGGTTAGTTTTACTAAATGATGCATAGTGTAGTCGTTCCATATAAAGGATAAAAGTAAATATAATAATTACCTTAAATGGCCTGAATAATAAGTACAGCTCTCGTGGCTTTATGTCTAATGGCAATCCGCTAACAAACAATGTCCTGACCTATAAAAAACACAAAAAAAGGAGAAACAAGAAAAAACATTACTAAAAAGGCCATCTTAAATATCTCTTAACTTCACAACTGCATATTTTGCCACAATGGCCCACATGTACTACTTTTTTGGAGCATTCTTGTTTGAAATAATAGCCTACTTTGTGTGCTCTCGAGTCGTTAAATATTTGTGATAGAAAGCATTACTGTTGGTGCCTTGTGTGACACTTTCTGAATCATGCTGGCTAAGTGGACTTGAGTATGGTCAGAGTTAATTTTACATAAAATGAAAGACACAAAACTAAAAAAAAAGCACAACATCTTGTCTGATATAAAATGTGATACATTTAACAAATGGCGTACGACAAACTCTAAAAGAAAGCTACAAAATAAAATAAGAACAACGCTGAATATATCAATATTAATACACTTGGGTCATATTTAATAGTGAACGTTTGGACTTTTTAGACAACCAAAATTGTATTAAAATCTAGTCAAATTACAAAGCTGCATTGAAAATTAATTTAGCAATACTGTAGATCTATAAAAAAAACCACAGTATTCCCCTACAAGAATACACACACACACACACACACACACACACACACACACACACACACACACACACACACACACACACACACACACACACACACACACACACTATACCTATTTTGTTGTGTCTACTCTACACACAGCACAGTCACAGTTGGCATCACCATTCAGAGGTTACTGTGTAATAACATAGTTCCACATACTAAAATAATGTCTCATTAAAGTTTTGATGTCCTAGTGTATGTGTCACTGTATAAGTTTACATAACATTTATCGCTGTGCTTTTATTTATAGCTGAAGAACTTACATATTCTTCTACTTTTAAATTAACATTTCTAATTATTATTATTTTTTTGCCCATATGTAAAATGTAAAACTAGTTTGTTCTGTTGTTGTTGTATTAGCTAAATATAGTATCTATAGAGTAATGGGGTCCTAAAAAGGCTAAGGATGAAGGACTGTAATGTTAACAACCACCACTATTAGCCAAAAATGTGCTCCGAATGGTTGTCATTTTCCCCAAGGGACTGTGAGAGGACTCTACTAAAGCCTAGGAGAGGTGTAATTTTGTTAAGCCACATAAAACGAAAATATTTCTTACATTACGTACACTGAAGTTCCTAGCAGATTTCTTGCTTGTAGCACCTATATTTAAGCATTAAAGGGGTTTTATAAAACCCATTTTTTAATTATCCTATTAGGGAACTTTGAGTTAATCGAGAGTAGTTCGTTGCTTAGGACCTCCACCAATAGCTGCATGGCAGAGATACTTTAAAGAACATCTCTCTCTCTCTCTCTGGAAAGAGTGCCCATTGACTTCAATTAGCACAATGTAATGTTTAATTTCCCCTGTGGTGGCGCTGAAGGAAAATGTAACCCTTGCTTCAAGATTACAGCTGATCACTGTGGGTACAAGCAGCAGGAAAACCTGTGATCAGCTTATTGTTGAGGAACCCCCAGTGGCGTAATTTTAGGGGTCGCAGTGGCCACCTGTACCACATCAATAAAAAGTTACTATAGTAACTGGGGCCTATGTAATAAACTACACTGGCCCCTGTTGCTATAGTAACTGACAGTACTTACCCTCCTAGTTTGGGAGCGCAGCGGAGGTCCTGACGTCGCATCGCTGTGCGCAAAGCATGACGTCACAACGCTGTGTGTCGCGCACAACATCCCAACAATGGATGGAGTAAGGACATCCGCTGCGGCCGAAGAGTAGGGTAAGTTTAATATCACTGTCTGCTGGAGCTGATAGGTCGGGGTCCGACTCCCGAGACCCCTGCCAATCAGCTGTTTTGAAGGGGCTGCAGTGCCCGTACAAGCGCTACTTCCCCTTCATTACAGTCACTTTCTCACACTGTGAATCTCCGACGCGTCCATTCACAGTGTGAGCAAGTAAGGGAAATGAAGGGGAATCAGCGCTCGTACGAGCGCTGCACCCCCTTCAAAACAGCTGATTTGCAGGGGGTCCCGGGAGTCTGACCCAATCCATCAGCTATTGATGGCCTATCCTGAGGATAGGCCATCAATGTTTAGGGACTGGACAACCCCATTAAGCCTACCATGTGGTAGGCTTAGATACAGGGCCCATGAGACAGGATCACACATTGTGTGATCCTGTTTGCTGGGCCCTGTATCTAAGCCAACCACATGGTAGGCTTAGATACATGGCCCATGTGGGATCCTGTCTGATGGGCCCTGTATCTAAGCCTACCACATGGTAGGCTTAGATACAGGGCCCCAGCAGACAGTAATCTTATACTGTATAAGATTACTTTCTGCTGGGGCCCTGTATCTAAGCATCTTACCATAACCACATGGTAAACTTAGATACATGGCCCACGTGTGATCCTGTCTGATGGGCCCTGTATTTAAGCCTACCACATGGTTTGCTTAGATACAATGTGTAATGCACATGGCCGCGGGCCACCAGGTTTGCTTACCTCCTGACGGCCGCAGCCATGGATCAGTGAGCGCTGGTCCCCGTCTCCTCCTCAGGAGATGCCAGCGCTCACTTCCGCTTCGCTCTGCTGTGTCCGGTAGGGTGCGCATGCACGCTCATGCATGGTCTTAAAGGTCCAGCACGCGCACCTGAATTAAAGACCAAATTAGGCGATGAGCACCCTGGACTATAAGAAGGGCTCTGCCGCTTCCTGCATTGCCTGAGCGTTGTTGTCGTTACCCTAGTTTGTCTCTGCAAATGGTCTCCTAAGTGTCTTCCAGTTCCCAGTGTTTCCCGTTCCTACTACCTGTTACCTGTACCACGTGTTATCCTGGTCAGAGTGCCGTATTAAGTTGGAGTCGTGCTGCGCTGAGTACTACGCCTGTCCTGCTACACCACTCCTGGTGTCTGCCTGCTGCCTAGTCCCATCTGAGCCTGTCTTGCTACTGTCTGAAGCTACCACAGGTACACCTATATGAACTATAGACTTTGACCTGTGTCCTGTTGGCCAGCTGCCATGCCGTTAAGGCGGTACTGCCTAGTGGGTTCATGCACCCAACGTGACACAAGGCTCCAGTAGACAGTAATCTTATACTGTATAAGATTACTGTCTGCTGGACCCTATATCTAAGCCTACCATGTGGTAGGCTTAGATACAGGCTCCAACAAACAGTATCACACATGCACATGTGCCCTGTATCTAAGCCTACCACATGTGTTACTAATGTTTTTTTTTGTGTTTGTGTTTTTTTACAGGTTCAGTCATTGGACTATGTCAGATGCGAGGACTACTTCGATGACGGCTTTTTTTATTATGAGTAAAATGGTTAATGAGGGTTGTGTGGGGGTTTTAATTTCAATAAAATATTTTTTCTATGTATTTGTATTTTTTTTAAAACTTTATTTTAACCTCCTTAGTAATGGACGCTGGCTGATTAACAGCGTCCATTACTAAGGCGGGCTCAGTGTTAGCCGGTGCAGAGGCTAACACTAACCCCCATTTTTACCCCGGTACCCACTGCCACCAGGGGTGCCTGGAAGAGCCAGGTACGATCCAGTACCCAACCATCTGCAGTGATGGTCGTGCACCGGGGCGGCCGCAGGCTGGTATTAAGGCCAGGAAAAGCCAAAAAGTGGCCTTCCCACCCAGGTAATGTTAGCCTGCTGCTGCTTTATTGTATCTGGCTGGTTATGAAAAATGTCATTTAAACAAATAATAATAATTGAAAAGAACGATGTGGGGTTCCTCCATTTTTAATAACCAGCCAGATACAACACAGCAGCAGCAGGCTAGTATTACCAGGGTGGGAAGGGCCACTGTTTCTGGCCTTTCCCAGCCTGAAAATACCAGCCTGTGGCCGCCCCAATACCTGACCATCACTAAAGATGGTAACAATAGTGTTAGCCTTTTCACCGGCTAACATTAAGCCCCGCCTTAGTAATGGACACTTTCAATTAGCCAGCGGCCATTACTAAGGCGGTAGTAATAAGGTTTAAAAAAATACAAGGACATAGAAACAATATTTTATTGAAATTAAAAAAACACACATCCCTCATTAACCATTTTATTGAGAATAAAAAAACGCTGTCATCGAAGTAGTCCTCGAATCCAAAGTAGTCCAACAACCAAACCTGTAAAAAAACACAAACACTCAAAAATAATTAGTAACACATAAAAAAGCAAAACAATTATTATACTTACCCTACCTGTGTCCAGCGCTGGTGCCGCAATGTCAGCGAGATGGGACCTATATCTAAGCCCATCATACGTGATACTGTCTGCGGGCCCAATGTATCTAATCCTATCATATGTGATACAGTCTGCTGGGCCCTATATCTAAACCTATCATGTGTGATACAGTCTGCTGGGCCCTATATCTAATCCTATCATGTGTGATACTGTCTGCTGAGCCACTGTATCTAAACCTATCCATAGCTATAGGGTCGTAGTGTTATAGATATGCTGTCTCATATATATATATATATATATATATATATATATATATACATACATACACACACACACACACACATATACACACGTGCATATACATACACGCACACACATTTTTTTTGCTGGAGACATATGTATTAGGGCTAATTCCCCTGAAGTTTTAAGACCTAAGTGACGCCCCTGGCTGCTAGTGCTGCATCGTTGGGTCAATTAAGAGATCCAACAATGCAGCTGAAAGCTGCGGGCCGTCGGCCATGAGAAGTTTGGGGGGGGGGGCCCAAGAAAAACTTTTGAATCGGGGCCTTTAGCTATGCCCCTGGGAACCCCTCTTACAAATAGAAATTGTAAAAAACTGAAAACCCCTTTACATATAAGCTTATAGGGAACTAGCCACCAGAATAGACTTTCTGTATACATGACATCTGTAAAATGCTCTAATATTGCTGAACTAATGGACGTTGTACAATGTAAAGTAATGTGTCCCAGTCATAAGTTGTCTTTATATCGGGAAGGATTACATTATACTTTATATCTAATGTTACTAGTAAATCATACTAGTCTATCCTTCTAGAATATCTGGGGGACTCCACAATGACTCTCGGCAGAGCACGCAAGTGTTCTTAACAGTCAGAAGTGTCTTGATGACGGAAAGGAGCAGTCAGAGCCAGATAACCTTTTAAGACTGAGTTTACAGTACTGCACACGTTTGCCGTATACCTTGGAATACATGTCGTATAATACTCCCAACATGTACCTCCGATGGTAGCCCATAAACTCCTATCATAAAAAACCTATACCACATACTTATTTTACAGGATGCCTTGGTTATTCTATACAGTAAAAAACAAAAAGGTATGCCAACGCATACCTCCCAGACATATGCCCAAAAAAAAAAAACACCCTTGGATAAATGAGGCCCTATGGATCAATGAGGCGCTATTAGTTTGACGTATACACTGGGTGCTTTTCCGCTGCATACATGGATGATGGAGGAAAAATTTTACTTAAACAGAGCTTAATCTTGCTAATCAATGAGATTAGAGCTATAAGAGGATGTCACATGCAAGCAACTCACTTGTCACTGTCTGACAGTGGAGTAGAATAATATGTAGGAGGTAAGTGTTTGTGTGTTTTTTGTGTTTTACCTTGTACAATTGTACAGTGGTGATGTTAATACAGAGAAACTGAGTCTACCCATATGGGGGTACTGATTCTATCATTATGGGGGCTTTTAGAATTAAGGCACTGTGACTAGGTTTAGGGATTGTGGAAACTGCAAAGCGGCAACATTCTGTGGGTACAACATAACTCTATAGTGGGAGAGAAAAAAAATATTATATGTGCACGCTGCAGGCAAAGTATTACCTAATGCGTGTGGGCCTTTGTGTGAAAAAATCTACTTACTCTCTGACATCTTTAAAAAAAAGTAAGCACTACATGTAATATTGTTTTTATAAATGAAGTTATACTGACAACATTAAAGGGGTTATCCAGCCCCAGAAAATTGTATTTCAGTGATATAAATGCATAACATAAGGACACTTACTAATATACATTTAGTTCCAATATTGTGCCGATGCCCCGTTTGGGAACGCAGTCACATGTCTGGAAGTCCTGTCTGCTTTGATGACGCGCCGGCACATACCCACGTGACAAATAGCGGTCTCCCTCTTCCATGGTGTCGGCGCGTCATCAAAGCATGTGACCGCTAGGGGGCAAGCACTGTAACGATGCAGAGGAAGTAAGCCAACCCCCTTCTTCCTCAGCTCTATCTCTGGCTGGCATTTCCCGGTACATGCGCACTGTATCAGTGAGCGGGGCAGGGATACAGACCTATAAGGAAAAGAAGGGCATGAAGGGAACTGTAGTTTCAGAGCGGTCTGAAACGGCTTGCCGCGCCTACCTGAACGTTTTGTGAGTGGCTACATCAGAAGTGGTGAGTATTGCAGAAGTTTGATTTTGTGCAGACAGAGTAGCTGTAGTAATGTAGAAATTTGTTTATACATATTTGTGGGGTTTTTATTTTTTTGTGTGGTCCCCAGATAACCCCTTTAATCAATA
The DNA here is from genome assembly GCF_050947455.1 of Rhinoderma darwinii. NCBI lineage: Eukaryota > Metazoa > Chordata > Amphibia > Anura > Rhinodermatidae > Rhinoderma > Rhinoderma darwinii. The sequence continues at coordinate 222,999,642 of NC_134687.1, forward strand.
TACTGATATTATACATATGGTAGTAGAGAGTAAAATAAATTACAACTTTCTTCTAACATTCCACTGAATCCACTTACAACAAAATGGTATGGACAGGAGACTCGTCCTTTTGTATACTAGATGGGAATCTATTCAACCACTGTGCGAGAGAAATAAATTGTCCTGATGCATAAAAAGAAAAAACAGGCTCTTCTGTATGACCCTTGCTTAGTCTGGGAGGTCATGTACAGGTTTTAATAGCTCTACAAGATCAGGTGCATTCTTATCTCCCATCTCCTCCCCCCAAAAACTAACAAAACCCTTGAGCTATGAATGGCATTTTTTAAAGAATAAAAACACAACAGTCGTCTTGAGGAATGTTTCTAAATCTTTAAATCCTTCTATGTAATGATTAACTTTTATGGCGGCTACTCCTAGATGAAAGAAATAGAATGGGGAGCATATGGAGAGGCATGAGTGGTTTTGGCAGGAAACTGTTAGCGATTTGGCATAGCAACCACCTTTTGCCTCTTAAACTTTCAAGTTCACTTAAAATATATAATGGAAGAATAGAAAAAGAGCAATAGCACAGCAACCACATCTAAGAAAAAAAATAGAAAAAAAATATTCCTTATTTCCCAAAACTTACAAAAAATTATGATTGATAGATCTATAAATAGATATGTAGATAAATAGATATATACACAAAAGCAAGAAAGCAGCATTGACACAGCATCAAAAAAGGGTATATAGCAAACAAAAATCCCAGCACTCCGGTAGTTCAGTGAAAAATGATAGTGGACTTCATTCACCCATCTGCAATGTTTCCGCCTAACTCATTGGGGCTTTTCTCAAGCAATACAAAAAAAGTGCATGTCACTTCTTGAGCCGCTTTTGGAGCCCTTGTTCATTGGGTCAATAGAAAAACAGCTCCAAAAATGGCCGTAAAAAACACAGAAAAAAACGCTTGATGCTTAAAAAACTGCTGAAATCAGAGGCTGTTTTCCCTTGAATATTTTACAGCCGTTTTTTTGTTTAGCGTGTGAACATACTCTAAGCCTATGTATTTAGCTGCTATAGCCATATGGGACACCATTAAATCAATAGCTCATTTCACAACCGTGGCGTGACATACATGAATATAGAATAAAATTGGATTTCTAATCATAGTGACATGTTTATATTATTTCTAAAGAAGATATTCTCTTGTGCTGAGCTTTCACAGATTCCTTACTGTGAAAAAAGAAGTGTTAGGGGGAATTATTACAACATCTAATAGACCAGAAAAACATTCCTGTCTATAGTGTCAAGTACAAACTTAAAGGAACAGTGTCATCAGAAATTATTTTTTTATATGTTAAAGATGTTAGTGCTTTATTAAAAACTTTTATATTTATTTGTGTGTTTGTGTTTTACTTTTTCTTATTTTTACACTTTTTCTTCCCTATGGGGGCTGCCATTTTTTGTTCCATTTCTGTGTGTGTCGATTAACGACACATACAGACATGGAATACGGCAGCCACAGTCCCATAGGGACTGCGAACGGCTCCCGTCCCATTGACTGCAGTGTACGGCGTCTGTGTGGGAACTGCGCATGCGCCGCTCCCACACAGTCCTATTCGAAATTGGCGCCGTCCGGCGCCATTTTCCTGTGGACCGGAAGCCGCGGCCGGACAGTAATATTACTACTTCCGGTCGCGGCTTCCGGATTTCTGCACTTGCACCAGCGGCAGCAAACGGAGCGGACAGGCCGGAGGGAGCCGCGGCGGCAGGAGCAGGTAAGAGATTTCAATGTATGTTCGTGTTTGTGTGTGTTTACTACTGTATGTAAACCTACTACACTGTGGGTTACCTTAAAAAATGGTGACACACAGTGTAGGAGGTTACACCGTTCAAACCCCTCGTTTATCCTGGCACTAGCCAGGATAAAGGAGGGGGGATGCTGAGAGCTCACTAGAGCGAGGGCTTTTAACCCAATGTTGCAATGCTGCAATTTTGGGAACAGCTCCATCTATAATTTATAATATATAATATAATTTATAATATTTCCTGGACTCGTGCAAAAAAATAAAAAGAATTTGAACAATGTTTAACCACCCACACACTAAATGTTTAATTTTTTTTAAAAAAACATGTTTTTCTGGCAACACATTCCCTTTAAACATTTGCTATAATCCCTACCAGGACACTATCCCCTAAAAGAGAATGGCCTCCCCATCTAATACTAGGTAGGCAAACCACTTCTCATCCCAATTTAAAATCCACATTCATACCACGTGGGTTCAATAACAGAGTCTGTATATCCACTTTTTTACATAGTTAGTTACATAGGTTGAAAAAAGACACAGGACCATCAAGTTCAACCTTGCATCTAGCCTTTTTTTAAATGCTGACATAGTATCTGCCATAATACATTTTGAGGTAGGGCATTCCATAGCTTGACCACTCTAACTGCAAAGAACCCTTTCCTATATTGATGTCTGAAACGTCTTTCTTCCACACGCAATGCGTGTCCCCTGGTCCTTTGTAGAGTCCTTGGAAGGAACAGATCATGTGCTAGTTCTCTGTATTGACCACATACTTATACATGTTAATAAGATCACCCCTAGGAAGTATTTTTTCCAAGCTGAACAAGCCCAGTTTTTCTAGCCTTTCATTGTAAGCGACACCTCCCTTCCAATTTAATAATCTAGTTGCCCGCCTTTGAACCCTCTACAGTTCTCCTATATCCTTTTTACAATGTGAGGGCCAAAACTGTATTCCATATTCAAGATGTGGCCTTACAAAGGATTTATAGAGGGGTAACATTACATTTGAATCACAGGTTTTTATCTCTCCTTTTATACACCCTAAAATCCTATTTGCTTTTGCAGCTGCTGCTTGACATTGAATACTGACGCTTAGCTTATTTGTTACGAGAATACCCAGGTCCTTCTCTTTTTCCGTTATCCCCAGTTTTATTCCATTTACTGTAAATGCAGTAATACTATTACTTCATCCTAGGTGCATTACTTTACATTCATCAACATTAAATTTCATCGGCCATGTTTTTGCCCATGCTGCCAACTTATCTAGTTCTTTCTGTAATATTTTATAGTCAGGTTGAATTTTAAGTATCCTATAAAGTTTTGTATCATCAGCAAAACTGACACCTTACTATCAATCCCATCCACATACACAGTCAAGTCACATTATTATGACCAGCAGCTAATATCCAGAGTAACCGCTATGGGAGGGAGTGACTCAATAAGATACTGGTAGGTTGTCTCAGGTATCTGGAGCCATGCTGACTGCAGGGCATCCCACATTTGCTGGAGAGTGCGTGAAGGAGGTTCCATAGAGCGAACAAGACGATAGATGTGGTCCCACAGATGCTCAATTGAGTTCAAGTCTGGCAAATTAGGGGGCCGGCCAGGGAAGAACTTGGAAGTCTTGGTCGTGGTCTTCCAACCACTGTCAGACATTTCTAGCCTTGTGACATGTCGCATCGTCTTGCTGGAAGATTCCATCTGCCCCAGGGAAGACAAACAGCATGTATGGGTGGACGTGATCTGAAACGATGGATTCATACCCAAATCGGTTCAGAGTGCCTTCCACATGGGTCCAGAGAATGCCATGAAAAAATTCCACAGACCATAACGCTGCCGCAACCAGCTCGTGTTCTTCCAGCAATGGTTGCAGGCTATTTGTTCTCTGATGTTTCTCACCTAACACCCCAACGTCCATCCATTCGATGAAGCAGAAAATGTTACTCATTGGAAAAGGCAACCCTTTGCTAATCATCGTTGGTTCATTTCCGATACTGCCATGCACATTGAAACCTTTTTTTCCGATGCACCTTTGTTAGCATAGAATCAGTGACCATTGGTCTGCTTCGGAGCCCCATATGCAGTAGGGTTCGCTAAACTGTTGTTTTAGACACACGTCTGGTAGCGCCCTGGTTGATTTTAATGGTGAGCTGCTCTATTGTAGTGGGTTGTTCAGCCCTCGTACACCTTCGTAGCCGACATTCACCTCTCACATCAATGGCACGTGGTGCTCCGCAGTTTCCACGTTGGTTATTCCCAATGGTGCCATTTGTCCACTCGCGATACACTTTCACCACAGCAGCACGTGAACAGTTCACAAACTGCGCTGTTTGAGAAATACTGCTACTTTAGCCAATAATCATCCATTTTTACAACTTTGATAAATTGCCCCTTATACCCTTATACCCATGGCAACAATGAGTGATGTGTTCAGATAGCCTATCGCACACCTTATATACCCAGCAAGCCAGCCCACGACACATCACTTCCTTCATGGGCTACGCGCTGCCGACGTCGAAAGTTGGAAGTGGTCATAATAATGTGACTCGACTGTGTATATGACAGGTGTAGTGGGGTGTTCCACCACTGGATTTTGCACTCTTCACAACATTCTTTACCTTTATTTGCTACATACATAGATATGTTATGATATGGATATGCATAAAAAAGATTAGATAGATAGATAGATAGATAGATAGATAGATAGATAGATAGATAGATAGATATCACAGGGCAAAAACACTTAATTGTAAGAAGGCCAATTTCCCCAGGATGAGGGCTGCAATTCAGGACATAGACTGGGAACAACTAATGTCAAATAATGGTACAAATGATAAATGGGAGATCTTAAAATCCACTTTGTATAATTATAATGCAAAATGTAATCCTATAGGTAACAAGTATAAACGACTAAAATTAAACCCCACATGGCTTACACCTTCTATAAAAAAGGGCAATATATGATTAAAAAAAAAGGGCATTTGAAAAATACAAATCTGAAGTACAGCTCTAGCCTTTCTAAATTATAAAGAGCTTAAAGGGAATGTGTTGCCAGCAAAACATGTTTTGTTTTTTTTAGTTAAACAATTAGTGTGTAGATGATTAAACATTGTTCTAATTGGATTCAATTTATAATATTTCCCAGCACTGGTCACTAGATGGAGCAATTCCCAAAATTGCAGCATTGCATGTGGTAAAGCAACCACATTGCTTTATGCTGCAAAATTGGGAAAAAATCCCTCGCTCTAGTGAGCTCTCAGAATCCCCCCCTCCTTTATCCTGGCTAGTGCCGGGAGAAACGAGGGGTTTGAACGGTCTAACCTCCTACACTGTGTGTCGCCATTTTTTGAGCTAACACACAGTGTAGAAAGTTTACATACACTAGTAAAACACACTGAAACACGAACATACATAGAAATCACTTACCTGCTCCAGTCGCCGCCGCTCCCTCCGGTCCATCCGCTCCGTCTGCTGCCGCTGCTCCATGTGCACAAGTCCGGAAGCCACGACCGGAAGTAGTAATCTTACTGCCCGGCCGCGACTTCCGGTCCACAGGAAAATGGCGCCGGACGGCGCGCATTTCAAATCGGACTGTGTGGGAGCGGCGCATGCGCCGTTCCCACACACACGGCGTACACCATAGTGGATGGAACGGGCCTCGTTCGCAGTCCCTATGGGACTGGAGCTGCCGTATTCCATGTCTGTATGTGTCGTTAATCGACACATACAGAAATGGAAAAAAAAATGGCAGCCCCCATAGGGAAGAAAAAGTGTAAAAATAGAAAAAAGTAACACACAAACACACAAATAAATATAAACGTTTTTAATAAAACCCTAACATAAAACTGATATAAAAAAATAAAAATTCGGTGACACTGTTCCTTTAATGAAATCTGTAAAAAGGTAATAAAATCAGCAAGAATACAACACGAAAGGCAGATGGCCAAGGATAGCAAAACAAATCCCCAAAAATTCCTCAAGTATATAAATGCAAAAAATACAAGGTCTGAACATGTAGGACAGTGTCAGAGCGGCTTGTGCTGTGCTCCCGCGAGAACACACACAGACTGAGAGAGCGCTCTCTGCAGAACCACCAGTCTGTGTGTGTTCTCGCGGGAGAGAACACAACGCAAGCCGCCATGAGACACTGTCAGTAGCTTTTTGGACAGTGTCAGAGCGCCCCCTTAGTTAGATAGAAACGCCCCATTGACAGTTCAGGGGCTTATTTACATATCGGGCGCCAAATATAACAGCACCGATATGTAAATAACGGAGGAAGTTAGAAAAATTATTTCAAGTAAGACAGTGTTTGTGAAGCCCTGCCTATTACATGCTGCACTCAGCTGCACATGTATGGGCAGATGAAAGGTTCTCTTTAAGCGCCATATCGCAGGAACCAGCATATTACAGTGCATGAAGAAGGTCAAGGATCTGACCGAAATGTTGCACTGATACTGGCAAACAAAAATTATTCTTGGAAATTACTCCCATTGGTGTGCATAGTACCTACTTATATGGTATAGTGCCAAGGGACTGGCGCAGGGTAAATGTGGGGCCTATTTAAAATAGGGCTCTAGGTCTTCCCCAGGTAATTATAGACCAGTAAGCTTAACATCCATTGTGGGAAAAATGTTTGAGGGGCTATTGACGGACTATATACAGAAGTATGTGACAAAAATTTGTATTATAAGTGACAGCCAGTACGGTTCTACTAAGGAAAGAAGTTGTCAAACCAACCTGTTTTGTTTTTATGAAGAGGTGAGCAGAAGCCTAGACAGAGGGGCCGCTGTGGATATAGTGTTTTTGAACTTTGAAAAGGCATTTGACACTGTCCCTCATAGACGCCTTATGGTTAAATTAAGGACTATAGGTTTAGAAAGTATAGTTTGTAATTGGATAGGGAATTGGCTCAAGGACCGTATCCAAAGAGTTGTGGTCAATGATTCCTACTCTGAATGGTCCCCGGTTATAAGTGATGTACCCCAGGGTTCCATTCTGGGACCACTATTATTCATCTTATTCAGGGCCGGCCTTAGGGGTGTGCGACCTGTGCCTATGCACAGGGCGCATCACTCCAGAAGGTGAAAGGGGGCGCTGTGCTGGCTCCCTTCCCCTGCTTGTTTCACAAGCGCCCGGGTCTGGACACTCAGCAGCTGCCTTTCCGCCAAGGCGCTTCTTCACTTAGTGGCATCGCTACCGCTGTAGCAGCCATAGCGGCTGCTAGCCGCAACACCAGGCATGAGGGCGCCCATGCCACGGGCTCCCCCCCATGGCCGGCGGCCACTATGGCAGAGCAGGGAGGAATCTTCCTTCTCTGCTATCTACTAGCACCACTGTAGGTCCCTGAAAGAGCGGATTCCCCGTGTGGCTGGGGATGCCGCTCCTGGACAGAGCGCTTGATGTCTCTGGGGGCCACTGTCCATAATGCTGTGGATGGGGATTGGCAGCGTCGGCAATGCTGTTGACGGGGATTGCACTTCAGGAGTTGCCCTTGATGTCACTGTCCATATATGGACAGAGATATCAAGCGGAGCGCTCCAGGAGAGGAATCCCCGGGCTGTGCGGCACTACTTACAAGGGGACTGTGTGGCATTACAAGGGGCTGTGTGGCACTACCTACAGGGGGCTGTGTGGCACTACCTATATGGGGCTGTGTGGCACTACCTACAGGGGGCTGTGTGGAACTACCTACAGGGGGCTGTGTTGCACTACCTACAGGGGGCTGTGTGGCACTCGAGTCCGAAAAGGTTGGGAAACTCTGTACTAGGCTACAGGATCACGCCGGCCTACGCAAGGATCCAGACTTGGAGCAGCTCAGATCGTCATGCGAACGGGGCCTAGGTAGGTACAATTTTTTTGGGGGGGCACTGTCTACGAGGGGAAGGTGGAGAGCTGTATGGCACGATCTACAAGGAGGAGGTGGGGGATTATGGCACTGTCTACAGGGAGGCTGTATGGCACAATCAACAGGGGGGTACTATCTACAAGGGGGGGCTGTGTGTGGCAGCCAGGGGAGGGGGGCATTATACTGTGTGGGGGCCACTAAGCGGACATTATACTGTGTAGGGGTACTACAGGGGGCAATATACTGTGTGTGGCACTTAGGGGGCATAATACTATGTGGGCACAAATAGAGGACAAAATACTGTGTCCTTGAAGGGGTTATAATATATTATAGTATTAAATATTATTATTAAACGGTATGTGGGGCACTAAAGGGGCATTTTACTGTTTTGGGGCATTATACTGTATGGGGGCATTATACTTTTTTTATGGGCCATTTTTTTATGATGGGGTGAGGCGCCGAAAGATAATTTCGCACAGGGCGCAATCTATCCTAAGTCCGGCCCTTATCTTATTTATTAATGATATCGAGGATGGTATTAATAGCACTATTTCTATTTTTGCAGATGACACCAAGCTATGTAGTATAGTTCAGTCTATGGAAGATGTTCATTTGGACGAATTGGACACACTGAGTGTTTGGGCAGCCCCTTGGTGAATGAGGTTTAATGTAGATTAATGTAAAGTTATGCACCTGGGTACGAACAACCTGCATGCATCATATGTCCTAGGGGGAGCTATACTGGGGGAGTCACTTGTTGAGAAGAATCTGGGTGTACCTGTAGATTATAGACTAAATAACAGCATGTAATGTCAATCAGCTGCTTCAAAGGCCAGCAAGATATTGTCGTGTATTAAAAGAGGCATGGACTTGCGGGACAGGGATGTAATATTATCACTTTACAAAGCATTAGTGCGGCCTAATCTAGAATATGCAGTTCAGTTCTCGGCTCCAGTTCATAGAGAGGATGGCCTGGAGTTGGAAAAAATACAAAGAAGAGCAACGAAGCTAATAAGAGGCATGGAGAATCTAAGTTATGAGGAAAGATTAAAATAATGAAACCTTTTTAGCCTTAAAAAGAGACGACCAAGGGGTGACATGATTAACTTATATAACTATAATATACAAGAAATAGAGTGAAAACCTGTTCCATGTAAAACCCCCTCAAAAGACAAGGGGGCACTCCCTCCGTCTGGAGAAAAAAAGGTTCAACCTGCAGAGGCGACAAGCCTTCTTTACTGTGAGAACTGTGAATCTATGGAATAGTCTACCGCAGGAACTGGTCACAGTAGGGACAGTAGATAGCTTTAAAGAAAGCTTAGATAATTTCCTAGAACAAAAAAATATCAGCTCCTATGTCAATGTGTAGAATATTTGTTTCATCCCTTCCCTTTTTCCCATCCCTTGGTTGAACTTGATGGACATGTGTCTTTTTTCAACCGTACTAACTATGTAACTATGTAGATAGAAGCTAAAATATACACCTTTGAGTTGTTCTCTTCTGCCAGTGTGTTATCCAGCTGTTTCTGGGAAAGTTGGTTGACAACCTCTTAACTATTATATTTGCAAATACAGCTTTCACAGATGTTGCCATCTAATGAAGTGATACACCACCTCTGCCCATATCACTGCATAATTGAGCAGATGTGCCAATCAAGACTAGTAAAGCTTAGCGTTGACCCCTGTGGAAGCTGTAATGTGCGTCTTCATTTCACCATTCACTGCAGTAAATCAATATTATCAGAAAACACTGAGTAGTATGATCACACAGAAGAATTAGGCGAAATCCACATGCATATAATCGTAGCACAAATATTAAAGATTATCTGAAATCGATAGTGTGCACATTTTAGTTTTCCATTTTTTGTTTGCTTTTAAAAATTGATACATAGCCTCATCGGGTTAGGGACCCCAGCAAAATCAATCTTCCCGGTGCGTATTCAAATAATCCCACCCGACTTTTCTCAGAACAAGGGGCCTAGCAATTTTGCTTGTCTGCAGGAGACAAAGGCATCCTTACCATTGGGTTCATTGCCCCCCCCCCCCCCCGGTTGTTTATTTCATTTTGGGGAAGGAACTATGAACTGGTTCACTCCACCAAATTAGAAGAGGGATGAGGCCAACCTGAACTGAAGCTTGCACTCTCCATTGGGGTGTAAAAACCCTTACGCCCATTTCAGATAGCTGTAATAGTGACACATATTGGAGTCTGTCCCTAATGGTTTTACTGGAGGGAATTTAGATCACCAGGTTTCATATAGAACCCTGGTTGACAGTGTAGCTATAAAAGCTTGCATCTGTATATAAAAATCTATATACCTGAAGAGTTTTTGAAGTTTTATTAAAATATGACCTACAGAACAGTGTATTGGCTTTCCTTCTCACTTTTATGCATTGAAGGCAGGCAGTGTTATACAGCTTCATCAGTGTTTTTCAACTGCATATGTTCAATTTACACATCTAATGAGTTTTAGTAAATTACATAAAAAACACTATGTTAAGAGTGATAATAACCAATTTTTTTTATATTTCAACTCCAGCAGGACAGAGTTTTAGAGCCAGTCTGTGCCTAGCCCCTGGACGTTCTTATGTTCAATGCTTGACTGGTTGCATGCCAATATTCTTCCAGCATTAATACTTAGGAATGGAATATCTATCATAATAATGGCATCAACATTAAACGCAGTGGTGTTTTGGAATAACAGTAAATGAACAAACAATATAAAACCCCCTATCGACACGTAGCCCCTTAATGTTAGGCATCTGTTTTATTCCTCTCATTTTTATTATCACGGAGTGTCACATTCACTTAAAACTAAAAATGTTACGCTGCATAATTTTATTTAATTAGCACAGCCTCAGAAGAAAAGTCATTGTAATTTAATTGCTGTATGGCATTCCCTACAGGGGGGGGTCTGTATGGCATTCCCTACAGGGGGGGTGTATGGCGTTCCCTACAGGGGGGGCTGTATGGCGTTCCCTACAGGGGGGGCTGTATGGCGTTCCCTACACGGGGGGGCTGTATGGCGTTCCCTACAAGGGGGGGGCTGTGTGGCGTTCTTTATGGGGGGGCTGTATGGCGTTCCCTACGGGGGGCTGTATGCCGTTCCCTACAGGGGGGGCTGTATGGCGTTCCCTACATGGGGGGGCTGTATGGTGTTCCCTACATGGGGGGGCTGTATGGGGTTCCCTACAGGGGGGGCTGTATGGCGTTCCCTACAGGGGGGGGCTGTATGGCGTTCCCTACAGGGGGGGCTGTATGGCGTTCCCTACAGGGGGGGGCTGTGTGGTGTTCCCTACAGGGGGGGGCTGTATGGCATTCCCTACAGGGGGGGCTGTATGGCGTTCCCTACAGCGGGGGCTGTATGGCGTTCCCTACAGCGGGGGCTGTATGGCATTCCCTACAGGGGGGCTGTATAGTGTTCTCTACAGTGGGGGCTGTATGGCGTTCTCTACAGTGGGGGCTGTATGGCGTTCTCTATAGTGGGGGCTGTATGGCATTAGCGCCATACAGCCCCCTCTGTAGATAACGCCATACAGTCCCCCCTGCTGATAACGGCATACAGTCCCCCCTGTAGATAACGCCATACAGCCCCCTCTGTAGATATCTACAAAGGGGGCTGTATGGCGTTATCTACAGGGGGGGGCTGTATGGCGTTATCTACAGAGGGGGCTGTATGGCGCTATCTACAGAGAGGGCTGTATGGCGCTATCTACAGAGGGGGCTGTATGGCGCTATCTACAGAGGGGGCTGTATGGCGTTCTCTACAGTGGCGGCTGTATGGCGTTCTCTACAGTGGCGGCTGTATGGCGTTGTCTACAAAGGGGGCTGTATGGCGTTATTTACAGGGGGGCTGTATGGCGCTATCTACAGGGGGCTGTATGGCGCTATCTACAGGGGGGCTGCATGGCGCTATCTACAGGGGGGCTGTATGGCGCTATCTACAGGGGGGCTGTATGGCGCTATCTACAGAGAGGGCTGTATGGCGCTATCTACAGAGGGGGCTGTATGGCGCTATCTACAGAGGGGGCTGTATGGCGTTCTCTCCAGTGGCGGCTGTATGGCGTTCTCTACAAAGGGGGCTGTATGGCGTTATTTACAGGGGGCTGTATGGCGCTATCTACAGGGGGCTGTATGGCGCTATCTACAGGGGGGCTGCATGGCGCTATCTACAGGGGGGCTGTATGGCGCTATCTACAGGGGGGCTGTATGGCGCTATCTACAGGGGGGGCTGTATGGCGTTATCTACAGGGGGGACTGTATGACGTTATCTACAGTGGTGGCTGTATGGCGCTAGCTACAGGGGGGCTGTATGGCGCTATCTACAGGGGGGCTATATGGCGCTATCTACAGGGGGGGCTGTATGGCGCTATCTACAGGGGGGCTGTATGGCGTTATCTACAGGGGGGCTGTATGGCATTATCTACAGAGGAGGGACTGTAAAAAAAAGGCACTATCTACAAGGGGGGGGGGGGTTGTGTGACACCCAGGGGAGGGGGCCCCCAGTCAAAAGTTTGCTATGGGGCCCAGTCTTTCCTAGTTACGCCCCTGATAGCAACTTTGTATAGTCATTGTCCCCAAGATGTCAGCTTGTTGACCCCACTGGAATATAATGTAAACTGCTAAATTTACAATCAGGTTTTGCTCACTTATATGAGACCAACATGTACACAGAACCAAACTCCTTTAAAGAGGATCTGTTATCTCTCCAGGAATGTCAGTTTTAGTAAACACTTATATTCCCCATGAAAAAACAATTCTAGAACAATTCTTTTCTTACAACTCTTCATTGTGCTGTTCCTCTATTAATTATCCTGGAAATGTCAGAATAAAAAAAAAATTGGGTATACTCATTCCCCTTCTCAATGAGGTTTGTGCCTACACAGTGTGATACCATCCAATCAGAGCTGACAGTGTGATACTGTTCAGGGACACATCCTGTTCACAAGGGGGTATGGTAACACCCAGTTGTCAATTTATTTATACTGTAAATTTCCACAAAGAGCTGCTATATATATATGGTGTTTTGTGTTGTACATGTGGGAGTGGTGACTACCTCCATTTTTGGTCGTCCAGTCCTCCCATTCTGCCCATGGGTGATTATAATTAGAGTAAAGCTGGTTCCTATCTACCCTGAGATCATTCTGTAGGCCTAGGACCAGGAGAGAGGTGTCTTTTTAGTTTAGGGACTCACTTAAAAGAGGTTGCCTTGTCATGGCAGATGGGCTCACACAATTTGATGTAAATGTGCGCTAAGATTACATTTGTAAGTAAACATGGCAGTAATGTAAATGTATCTATATATAGTGTATTAGGTAGTCTTCGCCTTTGCAGAGTGTTGTTGCTATGTCTTTTCTTTTTACTTGTATTACTTGCAGTCACAGCGTACGGGCACCTGCACATTTTTCATTTTGTTAGGATGTGCTGACCATTTTTGAGTTTTGTACTAAACTGGAACACGTCAGTAGAGCAGATTATTTTTCATATCTCTGAAAGCTTTTAATGCTGTGGAGGTTCGCTCACTGCCACCACAATTATGTTCTTCTAATTCCTAAATTAATGTCTACCTATATAACTTGCTCTATTTAGAATTTAATGACCCGTTCACCCTGACCTGTCATTTCCTTACTAGCCATGCAAATAAAAATGACTTTACATACAGCACACACATAACAAAGAGGAAGTTGGAGTTGGACCCATAAATAAAAGAAACAGTTACTAGCATTATGTAAAGTTTTTTATACTAGAATTATGCTTATGTTTTGGCATTAGATATCATTTTAAGCTCTTCCTGATTTAAAATAATATTAGACAAAGCAGAAAAAGAAGATTTTAGTTATCAAGCAAATGCTTTCCAGACCATTTTAGACAACTCCAATTTCACAATGTAGCCACAATATTACATATTTGTATTACAGAATCTAAGTTAAAGTGACCCTCTGGGTACCCAATCCACACTCATAGTTATACTCGGGTGCGTCGCTAGCACTTTGGCCCAGATCCCCGGGTGACTGCCGCTACAGGGGTCGCAGCGGTCGCAATTGCGACCGGGCCACGGCCCTTGCACCGCGTCTATAGAAATTTACTATAGTAACTGGGGCGTATGTCATAAAATACAAGGGTCCGGTGCTAGCGACACCCCTGGTCTACACGCATAGGATTTTCAGTGCATACCCAGGGGGTCACTTTAATTTCTCTTATTGCATCCTTCCTCCAATTAGTGTATTCTGTAGACTGTGGTACTTCAGGTTCCCAAGCAGCCATTTGACTTCCTGGCTGGGTGACCAAAATTTGAGTACATACAGAAAAAGCTTTATCAAAGACTTCTTTTCCATGCTACACAGTCTTATTTTAAGTATTGTACTGTAGGAAAAAACAAAACTATACAATTACATTAAAGGGGTTTTCCCATCCTGGACATTTGATGCGATAGATGCGGGTCCCACCTTTGGGACCCGCACCTATCTCTAGAACGAGGCCCCCTAAACCCGGTTCTAGTTTACTCAGCTCCGCTGCCTCCCGGACACTTCCTGGTTAGGTGGTCAGGAATCACTGAAACAGCCGAGTGCTCGCTGAGCTACGCTGTTTCCGTAACTTCCATAGAAGTGAATAGGAGTTACTGAAACAGTGTAGCACGGGGAGCTGCGTTGCTTCCATAACTCGGTAGCTACGGAAACAGCGTAGCTCGCCGTGCCACGCTTTTTCCGTAACACCCATTCACTTCTATTGTAGTTATGGAAACAGTGAGCTCGGCTGTTTCTGTAACTCCCAAACAGCTAACCAGGATGTGGTCGGGAGGCAGCGAGACCCTATCAAGAGATAGGTGCGGGTCCCAGAGGTGGGACTCACATCTAACAGACTTTTATGGCATATCCTGTGGATATGCCATAAATGTCAAAGATGGGAAAACCCCTTTAAAGCAGCTCAGCTAAGCTGTTAAGGATCTGTCTGATTACAAACTTGCTAACTGTTCCCAATCACGACCAGCGGAATTGTAAATGCAGCTCTGGACTATATCACAAGCTGAAACTCAGCTCAGTACAAGATAAGTAATGCAATGTATTAACAAAGTTACTCAACATTTCATGTACATTAAAGGGGTTATCCCACAAACCAAGTAAAAAAAAGAAAAATCAATCGTTAAGCTGGAGCTTCATTCTTTTGTCTCACTCGCCCAAGCTGCATAGAGAAGAAGCATAGACAGAATGAAAGGGCCTCGTCAATGATAGATCAATTCGCAGAGAGAAGGGCAGCAACAACACATGTGTGTCCACTGCTGCTCGATGGAAAATGTGGACGGACAATTCGGGTCACAGCAGAAACTGTAGGGGGTGCTAACACTAACACCAATATAAGTTTTTTTTAGCCCAGAATTATTATTTTTTATGGATTTATTTAGCTAATTTACTTATTTTTAAGGTTCTGTTAGTTTCTAAGCAATACTTTCATGGAATAATCCCTTTAATGCAATATGTATAGTGTTAAATGGTGTTGCTTTAAAGATTAAGGTAATTTTTTAGGGTAATTTTCCATGAAAGGAAGAAACAAAAACTTCAGCTTAATGTTGTAGTTCATAGCAAGATAACATCGATTATATATTCAGTGGAATAAAAATGGCTCTTATCCTAAGAAGGCAAATACTTTCTTTGACAGCTTTATTTCACAGAATCTAATAAAACACAATGCATAATGGAAATATTAAACTGTCCAAAGGATTCATATTCCAAATAGTCCAAGCATATTGCAAAATCTTAGAATAAAGAATCACACAACTGGGATATTCATAGTCAAGATCCCCATAAAACCTGTTTATACAAATATTACGGCATTGAAAAAGGTGCAGAATCTACCGAAAGAATTTTGTTATACTATTGTTTGTGAAAAACAAACAAAAATCCAATGAAAAATCTAATAAACAAAATAAGAAAACATGCACTTCATTTAGCATATTATTAGTGAGCCTATCTATTGAACTATATCTGCCAGAAAATAAATAACTTATTACATCAACATGATCAAACAAATGATAAAATAGGCATGGACATGTATTATTATTGTATAAGGAAAAATAGAAATAAAGATATGTACAAGATGACAGGTAGATTTAGGGGTGTAGCTAAAATAGGTGTAGAGGTTGCAGTCACACCTGGACCTAGGGGGTCCAATAGGTCCCTCTGCCTCATATGAAGAGATTAATACTATAAGACTTGGGGGACCGTGTTCAATATTTTGCATTGAGGACCAGGAGCTTCAAGTTACGCCGATGGATGGATGGATAGATAGATAGAAAGATAGATAGATAGATAGATAGATAGATAGATAGATAGATAGATAGATAGATAGATATTAGATAGATATTAGATAGATATTAGATAGATATTAGATAGATGATAGATAGATATGAGATAGATAGATGATAGATAGATAGATAGATAGATAGATAGATAGATAGATAGATAGATAGATAGATAGATAGATAGATAGATAGATAGATAGATAGATAGAAGATAGATAGATAGATAGATAGATAGATAGATAGATAGATAGATAGATAGATAGATAGATAGATAGATAGATAGGAGACATGATAGATAGATAGATAGATAGATAGATAGATAGATAGATAGATAGATAGATAGATAGATAGATAGATATTGAGAACATTAGTGAGCTCTCATAATGCCTATTTTAAAGGCTATGTACACCTTTCACATTGTTTGTTTTTTTTTCTTTAATAAAATTGTGCATCAGTGTGATTGGTGCAACTTCCTAAATACATTTTATTTAAAATTATTTTTTACTTTTTGAGATACAGCTGTTTTGTTTTCTCTATACGGGGCAGCTATATCTTGCACTGAATCCTCTATTTGTCAGATCCGCAGGAGTGACGGGTTCAGTGACAGCGGGTCCTGCGTGTCTCTGTCACGCAGGATCGAGCTGCTAACCATCACATCTAAATTCACAACTTAGATGTGATCGATTACGGATGGATCCTGCGTGACCCGCTGTGACTGAACCCGTCAGTTCCGCGGACCTAACGGATTAAGGTCTTAGCAAACGATACAGCTGCTCTGTATACATATATATTTTTGATTTGTGCACCAATCACATTGATGCACAATTTTATTATTATTATTATTTAAAAAACAACGTCAAAGCCCTTAAGCTTTGTTTTGTTCCACTAACTGCCTGCCTGACGAATGGAGTAGTATGAGAACATGCACATACCCTTACAAGGCTTATTTAGTGACATGAAACTAAATAATAACAATTTTGTCCAGGTGAAATTGTTTTTGCAAATTTAGATAGCTTTCCCCATCCATTTAAAGGAGCACTAAAGCTAATGTGCATAATGTACCAAAGTACAGGCTAGAAAAATAGCATGCACACAGGGAGGTGCAGAGATTGAAAACGTCCCACTATTACACAAGTGAAGACCAATACTACAAATGGCACGTTATGGTTAAAAATTATGCATTGAGGCCCAGGAGCTTCAAGATATGTCCCTGCATCCATGTATTTGGAGGTAGTCAGAACTGGAGATATGTGAGATAAGGTCGTGATCATGGGGTAGAATCCCTGAATGGCTGCTACACGCAAGAGATTATATTTAACTACAAAGCAAAGGCTTAGTGTAGATTGAAGTGCACCTCTTGATTGTTTAACAGTGGATAAAGATGTACAATGGACTCTCACCTACACTGACAAACTCCTGTCAGCTCTGCTATATCTGTGCTTATTGACAAATGTGCATTATTCATGTTCATTTACAGTATGTGACTGATGCATCTCTACTGTCTCAGTACTTTGTCCCATTACCTCTTTCAGTGATTTGTATTTTAGATTATTTTTTCCTTTTTACACACTTATTTACTGAGAAACTTCTAGGGGATGCATTTTAAAGTCCGATTAGTGTATAAAATGTGGGGAAAATATTTAAAAGTCTTTTATTGTCTAAAGTTATCATCAATTTAAGTTAAAGAGGACCCGTCATTAGGTCATTTAAATTAAGCTAAACTGAATAGCGCTGTCTCCCTGATTCCAGTGCTGTTTTTCTTTTCTTGCTAGACCCCCCTGTTCCAGATATATGGCCCACTGTTGTGTTGGCTCCCTCTATGCTATTTTGCTGTGGCTAGCCAACATGTCATAAACTACCAATGAGGCTGAGAAGCTAGCTCCGCCCCATTGGCTAACTACAGCAAATTAGCATTTAAGGAGCCAAGACAACAGTGGGCCTATCTCTGGAACAGATGGGTCCAGGAAAAAAAAGAAAAACAGCGCTGGAATGAGGGAGACATCCCTGTTCAGATCAGTTAACCAGTTTAACTTATATGACCTAGAGACAGGTCCTTTTTAAAGCTTTCTGTCTTTGTTTCTGTGACAACAAAAGAAAGCTGGATTTTGATTGGTTGCTACAAGGCCCAGTTGCTTTATGAAAACAAAACTACAAAAGGACAGGGCAATATCTGTTGTTATCGGACATGGCACTTTGGCTCTACTCGCAGGGGGCCTATAAATTACATCTCTGATACCCCTTGAAATGAATAACATCTTTAAAACACACCAAGGGCAGGCTTTACACCAGATCTTTTGATAATTATCCACCCCCCCATTAGTGTTGTTCGGTCAGCTACAGTGTCTCTCCACACAAAACCAGGGGTAACTGTATGTTATGCTATTTCTTTCTTCAAATATTTTATTGTTTTATATAAATATATAGCGTAGCTATTTACTTGTCAAATTCATAGCCACATATATGTTTTACATATTGAATAGATAACAACCCCCCCCCCCCCAAAAAAGACATTTTACAAAACTCTCCATCTCCTCTGTCCACATAAAAAACACATTAGTGACTGTATCACTTCTTTTACAGATGTATCAATGTCATGCTGTTTCAACAAACACGTTTATATGTTGATGACAAGTGCATCCTTCTTCTCCGGATCTCCTCCTGATAATGTGCTCAGCACCTACTCCTTAGCATAGCCATCGGTGAACATTAATACGGATATAAATAATGATTTACATTAATGTCTAATGGGGCCCGTAACGATGTGGACATTGATGTGCAAAACTGTTTTGATACACATTATTGTTCCCCATGACAATACTAATCCGCAAGAGTGGAGGTCTGTAAGTGTTGTCATCAGGACGAGGCAAAATTAGTCGTCAGAAGCTGTTTCATCGGCACCATGTAAACAATTCTAAAATGATTTTATGTTATGAGGGCACTTTAAATTGTATGTTATGTTGCCCTTTGGAAGTTCTGATTTAATAGGCAGCTGTAGGTGGAATCACTCCTTATGTCTTACACAGACGGCTGTTTTGCCTAGATGGTCAACGCGGTCATGCTCAAGCAATGTAACTCTACAAGCTCATACCTTCATCTCATAGTATGAAACAGCATTTGGTCATCTTAGAGGAACACAATATGGAAACAATCCATCTTTTTCTCTGGTTGCCCTGGTTATATCTTATTAAAAGCAAACCTTTCAAGTTTATTTTAATCATGTTTTAGTTGGGCTAGTTCATTAAACTGATTGAGCTGGTGATTATTATGGTATGCCCCCTATACTGCAATTATCTTCTGTCAGCAGATTTCAATAAGCTGGCACTAGTTCCAGGAAGAGCTCAGCGGCAGGGTGAACACCGGAAATTTAACTCCTGGAGAACTATACGTGAGAACTTTTTTTTTCTTGTATATTACAATACCATTCTTTCCTTTTATAATTAAAGTGAAGAAAATCAGGCCTTCCTCGAAATTGTTTTCAAGATCTATAAAGTGCAATCATTCTGATCTAAACAATATCTACTCTACAGTAACTTTGTTGTCACCGCCATTAGTTGCTAAGGCAATGAAACGTGAGACATTGCTTATAGAATTTGAAAGGCACAAGCATTAAATGAGTGTTATGTTTGTAGTTCTAGTTGCCTGTGATGTCTTGGATCATGGGTAACTGCAAGCAATACTGTATGAATAGCAATTCCCTAATATACTGTTGTTATCTAAAATACTTTGTATATTCCTGGGAGGATCTAATAACCTGCAGGATAAACCCAGGGAATATGAAGTAGGTTACTGTGTTTAAAAGAAGATTTTTTGATAATGTTGGACTGGGGTTCCATGGGCGCACCAGGGAAAATGATTCTGGGGGCTCACCCTCCATCTATAAAGAACAGCACATATCATCAAAAAGGTCAAATAGTTTGTTTGTGAATCAACCTATCATAAATAGACCTTAGTGGCAAATGATTGGCTCCAAATGGAGCTGTCTTCTGTTGGACCTATGGGGTCCATTATTGTGTAAGAGCCTGTTCCCACCAGGGGATCCTCTGGTACTCTGGTGGGCCAGTCTGACCCAGCTTTCTGACATTGAAATATTTTCGGAGAATTTCTATTGGCTTCATTATCTTCTCTTTCACTCTTTTTTTTAACAGTTGCTTGTTTATCATTCTATTAAAACGTATAAAGCCATGTAGAGCAGCACACCGGGTCATTTCAGATCTGTAATATGGCACCGTAGGCACTCCTACAGTGGAGGAAATAAGTATTTGATCCCTTGCTGATTTTGTAAGTTTGCCCACTGTCAAAGTCATGAACAGTCTAGAATTTTTAGGCTAGGTTAATTTTACCAGTGAGAGATAGATTATATAAAAAAAAAATAAGAAAATCACATTGTCAAAATTATATATATTTATTTGCATTGTGCATAGAGAAATAAGTATTTGATCCCCTACCAACCATTAAGAGTTCAGCCTCCTCCAGACCAGTTACACGCTCCAAATCAACTTGGTGCCTGCTTTAAAGACAGCTGTCTTACATGGTCACCTGTATAAAAGACTCCTGTCCATAGACTCAATTAATCAGTCTGACTCTAACCTCTACAACATGGGCAAGACCAAAGAGCTTTCTAAGGATGTCAGGGACAAGATCATAGACCTGCACAAGGCTGGAATGGGCTACAAAACCATAAGTAAGACGCTGGGTGAGAAGGAGACAACTGTTGGTGCAATAGTAAGAAAATGGAAGACATACAAAATGACTGTCAATCGACATCGATCTGAGGCTCCATGCAAAATCTCACCTCGTGGGGTATCCTTGATCCTGAGGAAGGTGAGAGCTCAGCCGAAAATTACACAGGGGGAACTTGTTAATGATCTCAAGGCAGCTGAGACCACAGTCACCAAGAAAACCATTTGTAACACATTACGCCGTAATGGATTAAAATCCTGCAGTGCCCGCAAGGTCCCCCTGCTCAAGAAGGCACATGTACAGGCCCATCTGAAGTTTGCAAATGAACATCTGGATGATTCTGAGAGTGATTGGGAGAAGGTGCTGTGGTCAGATGAGACTAAAATTGAGCTCTTTGGCATTAACTCAACTCGCCGTTTTTGGAGGAAGAGAAATGCTGCCTATGACCCAAAGAACACCGTACCCACTGTCAAGCATGGAGGTGGAAACATTATGTTTTGGGGGTGTTTCTCTGCTAAGGGCACAGGACTACTTCACCACATCAATGGGAGAATGGATGGAGCTATGTACCATCAAATCCTGAGTGACAACCTCCTTCCCTCCACCAGGACATTAAAAATGGCTCGTGGCTGGGTCTTCCAGCACGACAATTACCCGAAACATACAGCCAAGGCAACAAAGGAGTGGCTCAAAAAGAAGCACATTAAGGTCATGGAGTGGCCTAGCCAGTCTCCAGACCTTAATCCCATCGAAAACTTATGGAGGGAGCTGAAGATCCGAGTTGCCAAGCGACAGCCTCGAAATCTTAATGATTTACAGATGATCTGCAAAGAGGAGTGGGCCAAAATTCCATCTAACATGTGTGCAAACCTCATCATCAACTACTAAAAATGTCTGACTGCTGTGCGTGCCAACAAGGGTTTTGCCACCAAGTATTAAGTCTTGTTTGCCAAAGGGATCAAATACTTATTTCTCTGTGCACAATGCAAATAAATATATATAATTTTGACAATGTGATTTTTTTTTTTTAATATAATCTATCTCTCACTGGTAAAATTAACCTAGCCTAAAAATTCTAGACTGTTCATGTCCTTGACAGTGGGCAAACTTACAAAATCAGCAAGGGATCAAATACTTATTTCCTCCACTGTCTGTGGGCACTCTGTATGGGGCCATAGTACAAAGATATTCTCCCCCGGTAGCAAAGTTTCTAGGTGAGAATATTTCTGTAATATAGTATCTGATTAGGAGCTACGTGGGCTGACAGGGCATGTGCACCAGGTGCTGGATGCCAGGAATGAGGGATGCCAACAAGTCATTATACCTTGGCTAGGGTATATAGATACAGGGCTTTGGCAGAAAATGGAATCTTTGACCCGGGTGTAGGAAAGCCTAGCTAGGACTTGGCTCTGATGGGACAAGGCGCAATTTATTTTAGTATCTGAATCATCTGGAATCTGACAGAAAAAAATTATTTGTATGCCTCTGTATAAAAACAGAGGCATACTGCAGTACAGTAAAGCCCAATATACTTCTATGGGGGATGAATTATAGATCTGCACAACTCAGAGAAGTTGTTCAGAGACGTAATTTTGTACTGTACATGAGCCCTTAAACTAATCTATATATATATACAGTAACTGATAATTTTTCTGGTTGAAAGAACACATTTTCAATTACGGACTAGTATTTCCAACTGTTTGTCGCAGAACCCCCACTGTTGCACTAATCATCTGGAGAGTTCATAAAAAAAAGTATCTAAACTCCAAATTGGATCCTGGATGAATTCCATGTGTGTCTAGACCTAGAGTTACAAGGGAGTTCAACAGCATTTGCCAATTGTGCCATCTCAAATTTCTTCAAAATAAATCCCAAGTTTCTTTTAATATGCTTTGCTCTAACTTAAGTAGCCAATTCTTAATGGTGACTTGCAATATATGAGTAAAAAATTTGGTCTTTGAAATACTATTTGCATTTATCAACTGTATGTGTTCAGATCAGTTGAATATGTACATTATTATTAGTCATCTGGATGTGGCTGGTTGCCATTTTTTTTGCATATACCAACTCCTATTTCTAGTACACAATTGATTAGGATTGTTGGTAATCTAGCATATGGCAAGAATAGACCCAATATCAAGAAATAACTCCATGGCCGAGCACTTGTGGTGCTGAACTAAGAAGTATTGGGTAAAAACCTGTACATACCTAATACAGATGTAGCCATCTTTATCTTGACTCTGATAACTTGCTGCAGTGTGATATCACACAACAAAAGCCATTGAAAAGTCATTGAAAAAGTCAAGATAAGAGATCTAGCCATTGTTTATTTAAAGCGTTAAAAGTCAAGGTAAAGAGGGCTACATCTGTATGTCTCACAGTTGAGCATTTGTTACAATTAATTCATTCTAGGCAATCATCTGCTAGCTAAACATCCTTATAGTCCAAATCTTTTTCCTTTACTACAGTATATTAGTGTAGATTAAAGCTATCTGCCAGACTGTTTAGCTCGTAGAGGATTGTCTAGCCTGGATACATTATAACAAACCATTTGTTGTGAGAAGTATGAGGTCTATATACTTTTCAGCCTCTGAGTGCTCCCATACACTGACAGCAAATAGATGTATTGAAAATTGATTGAAACACAAAGTAAATTTAAAAATGTGAACGTCTGTGAATGAAAAAGCAGAGAAACTATCATTGTGTATAATTGTGTATTGTGCTGACAGAGTTACAATGGCGTCTGTATGTTGAGTAGAGTACAATCGCTGTCACACTGGCAATATGGCACATGGTAGGTGGGGAGCATTGTTTGAGGTTGTTTATTAATGCCCAGGAGCTTCAAGTTACACCTCTGATATCCCGGTACAGCCATACTATTACACAGAGGTGTAACTTGAAGGTTCTAAGGCCCAATGTAGAATCTGTAAAGCCCCCTCCCCGTCCACCAGGGGCCACTGCTGACTACTGGTATTTCTTATGTGGTTGAAGGAGCTTTGAGTCCCTAAAGGACCAGGGCCCAGGGGCCACTGCTACCTCTATAGCTATGCCCTGGGCCCTGCTATAATTCCATTGCTAACATCAAGCATAGCTTACACACTTCTTAAAAAAATGATCTTTCTTAGTAGAGCCATTACCCAGTAGACCCATACATGGATGATATATGACATGACGCTGTACAAGCCAGCACATGCCTGTAACATTTCCTGGGACCTCAGGATCCAAAGAATAGGCAAGAAATCACAACATTGTAAGATTGTCAAGTACACAGGCTAGCTGCAGTGATCTATACCGGTATTTACTATTACTCTTGACGTTAAAGTTTAGTAGAATGATCTTAATATAGTGTAACATCAAGTCTAGTCAGACATTCATGAAAGGCGAATTGCATAGCTGAAAACATTTCATAAAAATATACTGATGTTGGCCCTGTGTTCCTTCCAGTTGACCATTATGAACCTGTGAGGGCCTTCTCCTCTCCACAGGCTTTAAACGTTAGCACAGAGGGAGAAAGAAATTGGCCAGACCGCTTATACCGCTCTTCCCTAATACAAGAAATGGGCAACTAAGCTTTTCGACCCTGTTCGGATAGCAAGTGTAATTACATGAACCAGAAAGAGAGGTTTTGTTATTATTTACGGTGCCCCCGCTTCTGGTTAGCCCCTTCCCGCCGCAGCCCTTTTTCAGATTTTCATTTTTGTTTTTTCCTCCCCACCTTCCAAACGCCATAACTTCTCTATTTTTCCATCTATATAGTCCTATGAGGGCTTGATTTTTGCGGGACGATTTGTAGTTTTTTGTAGCACTATTTATTGCGCCTTATAATGTACTAGGAAACGTGAAAAAAATTATTTGTTGGATAGAAAATAAAAAAAACAGCGATTCCTCCATTGTTTTTGCGCGAATTCACTGTGCAATTAAAACAACATGTTAACTTTATTCTGTGGGTCAATACGATTACGGCAATACCAAATATATATCATTTTTTCTATATTTAACTACTTTTACAAGTAAAAACCGAAGTGTAAAAAATAATATTCATTTTGTGCCGCCAAATTCCCAGAGCCATAACTTTTTTATTTTTCCGTCGATTAAGTGGTATGAGGGCTTATGTTTTGCGGGATAAGCTGTAGTTTTTAATGATACCATTCCAGGTCTGGCAGTTGCGGTAAAACTTTTTTTATATAACTGTTGACCTGAAGAAAACTAAAGTGATCGATGGGTAACTCGGGATATTTAGAGCGGAGTTCTAAAAGTGTAAGAGTCCTACGTTCGTCCTGATGTGCAAGCTGTTTTAGGGAGGTGATTCCTAACGTTTGCCACCTGTGGAAAATTGCCTGTGGATTACCATCCTGAAAATGTTTGTTACAGATTAGTGGCAAGTGGAGAGATAACAGAGGAGAAAGCTGGAGATGACGCCTGACTTTCTGCCAGGCTTTCGAAGTGGCAAAAAGTAGTGGGTTAGTTCTAGTCTCCACCGATAAACCCTCATAAGCTCACGTAAAACCCGTTTGAGCACTAGAGAAAAGATCAGGAAGGAAGCATTGCAACCTATCCGCCAGTATTCTAGCCAGCATCTTGTAGTCGTGGTTAAGTAACAAGATAGGATGGTATGATTGAGTCAGGGAAAGATCTTTATGTGGTTTGGGTAAAAGCACTGTGCGCGATTCTGTGAAACGGTCAATTGGCATGGAGTGCAAAAACACGTCATTATATAAATTAGTCAAAACAGGAATCAGCTGCGGCGCCAAAATGTTATAGTATTCTGAAGAAAATCTGCCTGGACCCGGAGTCTTCTCATTAGAGGCTGTCGAAATAGCTCACCCCACCTCATCCTCCTGTATCTCTGCATTCAATAAAGCTTGTTGCTCTTGTATTTCTGCATTCAATAAAGCACACTTCCTTTTATTTTGACTGATCCGTTGTTCCGTTCCGTCGAAAGTAGAGCATGTCCTACTTTGGTCAGTGATTCCGTGACCATAGAAGTCAATGGGTCTGTCAAAAAAATGGACAGCACACGGAAGGCTTCTGTGTGCCGTCCGTTTTTGACGGATCCGTTGCCCTAGCAACGGCAGGGCGTGCCAAAGTTCAAAGACTGGGACATGTGACAAGTTCAAATAAAGGTCAATACCTTCAGTTTTCTTAACGGAAACACGGAAGCAAAACGGAAGCACAACTTCCGTTTAAAACGGAAACACGGAACAAACACGGAGTACACACGGATACCAAAACGAACACACGGATCCGTCAAAAACTGTCGAGAAAAAGGTGATGGAAGTGTGCATGAGGCCTAATGCCTGATTCACACGAGCCTGCGCATCTTGGACATGAAAAACTGCCGTTTTTCACGTTCGAGGTGCATCCGTGCTCAGCGCTGCGGGATGCGATGTCACGCATCCACCATAGTTGAGAGTCTATGAAGGGATGCGCGAAAACATAGGACATGTCCTATTTTCCCACGCACCGTGTAACAACGGCTGTGTGAACGGCAACATTGAATTACATAGGTCTGTGGGACGGCCGCTGTTTCAATGGCCGTTCCATGGACGTTTAACACGTTCATGTGAATAAGACCTTAGTCTGCAGCAAAACACTTTCCTAAAACAGTAAAATTCCTGGTTTTAAAAAGGTTTTTCCTGTCGGAAGTAAATGTAAAACAGATGGTTGATTTATTTAACAAAAGATTTTCTGAAGCCGTGTAGACTTAGGTGTTTAGTGTCTATTTATGGCGCAGGAGACGCACAGAAGAAGTACATTCAAGTATCTGCTTACAAGTGAATTCCAGCAAAAACTGAAGTTAACCATTATGATTATTTATTAGGGGCAGGGCAGGATCCAGATCTATGTGGGCCCTTGTGTGATAGAGACCCAGTGGGCCCCACCATGACTCAACTTCTTTCACCCATCAACATATAACAATAATGCTGCCCAATTGAACTAAGGGTAGGTTCACAAGTGGTGTTTTTGCAGCGTTTTTTGGGCATTTTTTTTCAATACAAAACGACATGAACATATTTTCTGGTCATTTTTACAAAAGCGCAGCAAAAAGCACAGAAAAACGCTGTGTGGACATATTTTAGGGAGAAGAGAGACAGCTGCATGTCGCTTAATTTTTAATTGAACCCTGTCAGACATTTAAGCGCTGTATTTGCGTAGGTAGCCCAAATTATTATTTTTCATTTTAGCCTTCTCACATTCCAACACAACAGACATAACTTTTTTATTTTTATTTTGATGTAGCCGTATGAGGTCTTTTTTTTTTTTTTCTAGATTAGTGGTTGTTTTTTTTAGTAAACATTTTGCAATACACATAATCAAGCATTTCATTTCTATCAACTTTTATTTTAAGGGAAATGCAGAAAACAAAGCAATTCTGGCATTTTTTTAATGCCATTTACTGGTCACTGCAAGTAATGTGTTCACCATTTTATACGGGTTGTTACAGGGATATGAAATATGTATATGTTATTTCCTGTTTTGTGATGTTTAAGTAATAAAATGTATTAATAATGCATTTATTCTAATTTTTACTGTTCATTTTACGAAAAGTTAACTTTATTGGAGAAATTAAGACTTCTTTCGGTCCTATTAGGAGACTTCTAACGTTTATCTTTTTTTTTTATCTATAAAGTCCTGGCATATTTCTTTATATTTCTATATCCTTTGTAGTTTCTCCTGTGTGGCAGAGACTATACAGGATGCAAATGCACACAGCAATGGACCCTACTGCCTACAGTGGGCCCCACCATTTGCCCAACCCTGCCGGGTGCTGCTGCCAGCCCTGTTTAGGGGGTCATTCTGATTCCATCCGAATAGGCTTGCATGCTGTGCAATTCTATCTATAAACAAACAAAAACCTAAGGGTATGTGCACACACACTAATTACGTCCGTACTTGACGGACGTATTTCGGCCGCAAGTACCGGACCGAACACAGTGCAGGGAGCCGGGCTCCTAGCATCATACTTATGTACGATGCTAGGAGTCCCTGCCTCGCTGCAGGACAACTGTCCCGTACTGAAAACATGATTACAGTACGGGACAGTTGTCCTGCAGCGAGGCAGGGACTCCTAGCGTCGTACATAAGTATGATGCTAGGAGCCCGGCTCCCTGCACTGTGTTCGGTCCACTACTTGCGGCGAAAAACGTCCGTCAATTACGGACGTAATTAGTGTGTGTGCACATACCCTAAAAGTCAATGCAAGAGTGAATTTATGGAAAGAGGTGTTTCATGTTATATGAGTGGTGGCAGGGCAGTTAATATTACCAGAACTGATTCTAGCATTAAAATTGTCTATTGCTGCCTTCTGGAAAACAACGTACATTCCCCAAATAAGAGATGTTTATCATAAGGAAAATACTCAAGCCCAGTATAAATTTACGTTGTGTTTAACAGCAACTCACGTAGAGATGTTAAAAAAAGATGGCAGGCATGGATCAAACATTTGATAGCCCTCTTGTCACAGATCTAAGAGTAATAGGGAGGGAAGAGAAAAAAAAAAAGGAAGAAAAGGGGATTTAGTAACTAGTATGGAAGGGCAAGTAGATGAATATGTTATTTGGTTACCTGTTAAAATTTTAACAGGTAACCAAATAACATATTCATCTACTTGCCCTTCCATACTAGTTACTAAATCCCCTTTTCTTCCTTTTTTTTGTCTCTTCCCTCCCATGTGTAATGCACTTACTGTGATGAGACTGATTTTCTTATTTATTTTTTGGGTGTTTTTGTTAGTAAAGCAAAGAATAATGAAATTTAAAAAAAAGAAAAAAAGTCAATGGGAAAAATATCATAAAGGATCATGACCAGGCATAACAGATGAGGATAATTTTCTTAAAACTTTCTACTGCTGTATCAACTACATTACATTACAACTGTCTTTTACAACACATGAACAAAACAATGCACAACTTAAAAAGAAAAAATTAAAACGTTTTAAGATTTCCATGTTAAAGCTCTTAAGAATAAGTATGTATTACTGGGCAAAATAGAAGTGATTATCACTATGCAAACTCCCAAAGCAAGTCAGTATTAGGGCTTTTTTCAGACGAACGTATAATACGTCCGTGCTACGCGCGTGATTACGCACGGACCTATGTTAGTCAATGGGGCCGTTCAGACTGTCAGTGATTTTCACGCAGCGTGTGTCCGCTGCGTAAAACTCACGACATGTCCTATAGCTGCCCGTTTTTCGCGCATCACGCACCCATTGAAGTCAATGGGTGCGTGAAAAACGCGCACGGCACATGGGCGCAGTTCCATGTACCGCGCGTGATTCGCGCAACAGTAGACAAAACTATGAATGAAAACAGAAAAGCACCACGTGCTTTTCTGTTTACAAACATAAAAACAGAGTGCCATAATGATGGCGGCTGCGCGAAAATCACGCAGCCGCGCATCATATGCTGCTGACACACAAAGCTTTTATGGAGCTTTTGCACGTGCAAAACGGCACGTTTTTTGCGCGCGCAAAACGCACACGCTCGTGTGAATCCGGCCTTAAAGGGATTTTCCAGAGACTAGCTAAACCGAGGTTCAGACTATTATCAGTTGATAGGTTCACAAGTTTCTCTGAAGCACATTGTAAACTAAAATATATTTATATTTAAATTCTACGTGTTGCATTAGGTATAAGAGTCTATTAGTCTTTTCCAAAATGCTAATACACAAGTCTTTATTCTATGTGGTAAACGCACTGGGACACATTTATCAAATACTGTCCCATACAGTGTTTTTGGAATAGATATACAGTAAGGGCCAGTTCACATGGAGTTTTTTGGAGCTGATTTTGATGCAGAAACCGCGTCGGAATCCTTGGCAAAAAACTTTGGAAACCGCCTCCCATCAATTTCTAAAAAGCGGCTTGTTCCGCCTCTGACCTCCCATTGAAACCAATGGAAGACAGCAAAAACAGCTGCAAGAAAGTGCAGGCAGGATCAAAATCTGCAGATTTTTTTTAAATTGCAAATTCCTCCGTGTGAACAGGGCCTTAAAAGAGTTATTTAAATTAGTAGTTTTCAGCATGATAGCTAAAAACACCTTGTCACAGTACATACTGTATAAGAAAGGTAAAACTGACCGCTGTATTTCAGTGTTGGTGGTATAACAGGACCAAGCATCCATGCTCAGCCTAGTATTATGGGCACGTTCAAGATCAAGAGAGGAGAAGCAATCTGTCAATAATATCCAACCCTATAGATCAAGGTTTCTCAACGTTTCAAAAACACAAACCCCTGACAGATATAAATTATCGTACGCTGTGCTGCGCCTATTAAAACCACAGCATCAAGACAATGTAAGTGCCACTATGGACATGGAGAGTACAAGTACCACAGCTTGAGAACCTAGACTATAGATCTTGATCATGATATCCGCTGGGTTACCAGGTACTTTCTTCTGTCTACTCCCCTGGCATAATAGGACCAAAAGAGACAAAAACAACACAAAAACTAGATTATTCTATACTCTATGTGCCAAAGCTTGACCAAAAGATACTCAAAAGATTTACTGGGATTTAAGCATACAAATGCACAAAGAAGAATAAAGATAAGACCACATTCCTTAAACATGTATCATTCAGAATATGGAATAAAGACGTGTTCACAACATGAGGAGAACCTGAAGATACCTTTCCTATGTATAATGTTTACTACCAGGAACTTGAATTATGTTCAACAGGTTAGAAACTATTTCCAGAATGTTGTCCTGGGATATTATTGTGTTGCATGACCCTGCGATCCCTCATAGTGTACTGTTCATTAATGCTAAACTCCTGTGCCCGGAATTATTTCAGGAACAGTCTATGCTGATGCCAGATAAGGAGCCCTCAGCCTTGAGGAATATGTACGAAGATTGGCCTCACTGAAGCACAAAGAACAAGGTCTTCTTTTATGCAGTTCACAATTAATCTCATAATGTACATGTTGTTGCTTTATTGAAAAGCTTAATGATACATACTGGTTAATGCTCTAAAGATCAAGATGACCAGGTGATATAACGTTGTGCAGCGAGGTTCATAGAATTCTCAAGTATATATTATATGTATATACTAGTAGAAGCCTCGGTTCACACCATATTTGGCACATACGGTTGTCATATGCGCAAGGAAAATCTCCTGACGTATATATGCTAGAGGTATAGGTGGCATGTATGCAACTGTATGCCACACAATTGCATAAGTCTGCTCATGACTTCTATTGTAAAGTGGTATGCGCTTTTTTGCTGGATTCCGCATTATTGGAAAGCATAGTCGATTATGTATTCCAGTACAGTTAAAGAGGCTCTGTCACCAGATTATAAGTGCCCTATCTCCTTCATAGTCTGATCGGCGCTGTAATGTAGATAACAGCAGTGGTTTTTATTTTGAAAAACAATCATTTTTGACCAAGTTATGAGCAATTTTAGATTTATGCTAATTAGTTTCTTAATAGACAACTGGGCGATGTAAAGAGGAGTGTATGATGCTGACCAATCAGTGACCAATCAGCTTCATACACTTCTCATTGTTCCAGCCCAGCTTCTTTCACTGAACAATCACACTGCAATAATGGGCTGGAACAATGAGAAAGTATATGACGCTGATTGGTCACTGATTGGTCACTGATTGGTCAGCATCATACACTCCTCTGTACAACGCCCAGTTGGTAAAAAGTAAAAACACGCCCAGTTGTCTATTAAGAAACTAGTTAGCATAAATCAAAAATTGTTTATAACTTGATCAAAAATTATCGTTTTTAAAAAAAAAAAAACACACTGTTTTTATCTACATTACAGCGCCGATCAGATTATGTAGGAGATAGGGCATTTATAATCTGGTGACAGAGCCTCTTTAATTAAAAATAGCAAGACGAAAATTCAGCACCAGGCAGGTAAGTCGGGTACAAAATCTGTATATAGGAGAATGTAAAATCCAGTAATGCAAACAGAACCTATGGTTTCGGTTTGCTTTTCCATTGAGGGGCTCCTCCGACGGAAAGATCAGACGGAACTGCTCAACGAAAACCAACAATGATGTGAACAGGCCCAAGGCCATGATGTCCATTGAAATCAAAGGGTTGTCCTCTGGAGTCCTCCAGAGACAGAGAGATGCTCTCTGGCTAATTAGGAACTCCTCTCTATTTAGAATAACCTGATAGGGAATTTATTTTGGGATCTAAATCAGGCAAGATAAAGGCTACCATGTATGCTAATGCACATAAGTAGTGGCTTCCCCCTTTTCAATGATCTTTCTTAGTATCTCAGTGTTGAGAGGGATTATGTGACATATTCTGGGAATCCTTAGAAGCAGGAGTTTATTTGTAACTTAGTGAAAGAAACATGGCTTCCATGATCTCGTTGGTCTCCAAAAAAGATGTTAGTGTCCATTAAGACTCTTCCTGATTCTAGCTCACTATGACCAATGTGTTTGAGTAATACATATCTGAACAAATAAGTCAATTTTAGATTAAAATTGAGTATGGGTCTAATTATGACGGATGATAGAACATCTGGATAAAATATGTTTAATGACATCAGTATACGGAAATACATTTAGCTGTAGGTTTTGAATTAAATGTTGTCACTCACAGTTCTATGTTGCAATAAAGTGTGAAGGGTCTCCCTTTCAGAGACAATTGCAAAATAAGCAGTGATATCTAGATATTTTAACAAAATCCTTTAGGGTCCAAAAGGTTAGGCTCTTGGCAAAATACCAGATAAGCTATATTCAAATTCCTTATTCTGGCTCAAGAGTAGACATATTGGATGAAATATGAAGAGAAAATGCTTTACAACTATTCAGAGCACTTTACGAAGTTATAACCCCCTACATGTACATGATGTGCTCCACTCCTACATATACCAGGAAGCTTTAAACTGCATATGGGCTTCATAAACCATAATTGTGACAACGATTTTAAGATAAAGAATTTGTAAACTCCCAGCCAGCATTCCTTAGTAGTTCAATGTCTGCATAGAGCCCAGGGGTTTCCAAGCTGGTTTTATATAAATAAATAAACAAATATATACATATATATATATATACACTACCGCTCAAAAGTTTGGGGTCACCCAGAAAATTTTGTGTTTTCCATGAAAATTCACACTTATATTTATCAAATGAGTTGCAAAATGACTAGAAAATATAGTCAAGAGATTGACAAGGTTAGAAATAATGATTTTTATTTGAAATAATAATTTTCTCCTTCAAGCTTTGCTTTCGTCAAAGAATGCTTCATTTGCAGCAATTACATCATTGCAAACCTTTGGCATTCTAGCTGTTAATTTGCTGAGGTAATCGGGAGAAATTTCACCCCATGCTTCCAGAAAGGCCCTCCCACAAGTTGGATTGGCTTGATGGGCACTTCTTGCGTACCATACGGTCAAGCTGCTCCCACAACAGCTCTAAGGGGTTGAGATCTGGTGACTGCGCTGGCCACTCCATTACAGATAGAATACCAGCTGCCTGCTTCTTCCCTAAATAGTTCTTGCATAATTTGGAGGTGTGCTTTGGGTCATTGTCCTGTTGTAGGATGAAATTGGCTCCAATCAAGCGCTGTCCACAGGGTATGGCATGGCGTTGCAAAATGGAGTGATAGCCTTCCTTATTCAAAATCCCTTTTACCTTGTACAAATCTCCCACTTTACCAGCACCAAAGCAACCCCAGACCATCACATTACCTCCACCATGCTTGACAGATGGCGTCAGGCACTCTTCCAGCATCTTTTCAGTTCCTGTTGAACCGAAACGTTGCTGTGTTGAGGTGAAATAAATCCACTTTTGCTTTCATCTACCTTGAAGTCCTGGTGCCGTTACTGTGCTCTACATTTTTCTCTATATATATATATATATATATATATATATACACACAAACTGTAAAATACTGTTCAAATTTAAATATATCTATCCAAAAAATTACTATAACCTATGACAGTAGTAATATGATAACATGCATTTCAGCCAATACTAGGTACATGAATTAGACACATATACTTATTAGATATACATACTCCCACAATCTATATTGATTAGATATACATACTCCCACAATCTATATTAGACATATTGTATTTCTTTCTCTGCACAAAAGGAATTCCAAAATTCTTACCAAATCCAGATATATTTAAATGATTCCAAAAGATTTATTGCTAAGAAAATCAGAACAGAAATAACCAAGACATAAAAGAAGGGGAGCTTTATATACTTCTATGAAGATGGCCTTCATGGGCTTAATACTAGCAGCCTATACTAAAGTAAAAGTTCCATGTTCCATCATCTGTTTGATATTTACATACTGTCAGCTTATTATAAATACAGGCAAAATGTGGTAAATGTCAAAGACACAAAATATACAGTTCATAAAATAGCTTTGGAAAAAAAAATGTAGGTTATGACAGTAAAATGAAGATCCTGTACAAAATTGGAGACAATCTAAAACATTTTAGTATACAACTAAATTTATTGCAGCAAAACCCCCCCAAAAAATCAAGAGACCCATATGAAATTTCCTGAGCAGTATATCAAGACACAAAAAACAGACTCGATGCTGTTCTTCGGGCTATGATCTGGATACTGTTAAACCTGAAATTGAAATAAACAAAAAGTACAGAAAAAAACTGCAAGCAGTAAATCAGAGGGAGATATCAAACAATGTGACCATGTACCTCTGATTAACATAAGATGATATATTCCAATTCATTAGTTTATATCCGCTCTGATATTTTGTAATTCATACATGAAGGAGAGAGATTCTATTCTTTTTGTTGTTAGAGGCAAGCCTCCTCCCACACATATACAGTAAGCACACAGTAATTTCACCACTGTAAAAGGAAAATCTACATAGACCGTTATGTTGCAATCAACATGAATATAGCATTAAGGGCATTAGAAAGTGGCCCTAAATTATTTGTGCTATTTGGCAAATTCATTGGCAAGAGAAATTGTTGTCCTCAGGAGGCAACCCCTCAAAGCTATGCCAGTGACAGAGTTTTACAATGTTTTTGATGTTATGGCAAACCAAACATTTCACCTCAAAACATCATTCTCCCTGGTTTGACCACTTTGTCAAGGAGCTCCCAGCACAGTTATTCCATATAGTTAATAAATTCTGCAATCCAAGCTGCCTAAAATCTACTTTTCTAAAATCACAACAACTAAATTTGCTCATTATATACACAACGTTTCTGCTATCCGGTCTGACATCCCCCAAATTTTTTTTTTAAACAATATACTGTATAATGGGCCAAATAACAGTAATATTAAAACCTTAACTCTATGTTCACAATTTTATCTGGTAGGAGAAACAGAGATCACAAACATCCTTCATAGCAACAAACGGCCTGGAGCTTAGGCCACTTAACTGCTCTTTGCATTATGGGATCATATCTGATCTATTATGGGAACACTAAACCTAGAAATTAATAGTAAAAGGAAAAGGAGAAAATCTTGTTCACAGTTTTTGTCAGTCTCCTGTATTTTCTGCATGTTTTTGAAACAAACAGCATTGTAGAAATCCTGCAGAAAACACATGGGTAATCTCCAGCTGATCTGTATCATTTTTGGATTGGGAATGACTGAGGGGTGGGGTTTATTCACGGGGGTGGGGTTTAAAAATCTTTTTTGTCCTACTGCAGACAAGGCAGACGAGGGATACTCCTGCTGCAGCCAGTTGTACAGACAGACACATGACAGTAAGGAGGAGGAGGAGGAGGGGGGACATGGCTGAGAACCTGGGACACAGAGATTTCTTTACATATTTCTCAGTTTTAATTGTAAAATTAGACCAATAGGATCAAAGGACAGGAGGAGATAGAGAGGAAGTGTTGTAATATATTTAAAAAAAATTGTGCTTTTTATAGGTTTAGTGTTGCTTTTAGCCCACCTCTAAAGATGGCCAGGCTGCGATAGGCTCTCCCACTCCTAAGCCTGCCATCCTGAGTGGTGGAAGATGGAGTCAGTCTCAGAGACATAGACTCAGGTGCAGACTGATTACCTATGGGCGTATACACAGAAGTTGTGCCTGGCAGATCCTTTACACTATCTATCTATCTATCTATCTATCTATCTATCTATCTATCTATCTATCTATCTATCTATCTATCTATCTATCTATCTATCTATCTATCTATCTATCTATCATCTAATCTATCTACACCTGTGATATTTACTTAAACATTTCAACATAAAATACAAAAACAAATCAATTAGTCAAATTGTACAAATTTTATTCAGTCTATCATTTCTGTCTATGAAAGCTGGGCAGTATGACTACACCACAGGTCCTGCAGGGGTTAAAGATTACTGAAATGGCAAATCTAGCTATACTTAGGGAAATTCAGGAAAGTTCATTTGTAACTTAACTCATATATTTATTGGTGATTTTTAGATTTTAGGTAGAAATGATCTTTATAAGTCAAAGGTTAATGTAAAATTACCTGGTCTGTATAGTTAACATTATTAAACGGGGAGTCGGGCACAGGGGATCAAGAGAAGGCAGAGCTACTAAATGGGTGTAATGTCCGTGGCTGCGGGCTGTCAGCTCCAACCTCCCCGACAGCCGCAGCCACGAGTCGGCAAGCGCTGGCCCCAGCCTCCTCCTCAGAAGACGCCGGGGCTCGCGTCCACTCACCTCTGCCGGATCCCGTAGGGTGTGCGTGCACGCAGGTGCCCGCTCTTAAAGGGGCAGTGCGCGCACCGGACCTCATGGACAAACTTAGACCCGTGAGTAACCTTGACTATAAGAGGGTTCCAGCCCCCTAGTTCTATGCCTGAGCGTTGTTGTGTTCCCTATAGTTTGTCTATGCAAATGGTCCCCTAGTGTTTCCTGTACCTATATCCTGATCTAGTGCCGTGCTTGCTGTATTCGTGCTGTGCTGGATACCACGCCTGTCTGCTTCTCCACGCCTGACGTCTACCTGCTGCCTAGCTCCTGCCAAGCTACTGTCCGTGCTGCCACAGGTACCCTATACAGTGAAGGAAATAAGTATTTGATCCCTTGCTGATTTTGTAAGTTTGCCCACTGTCAAAGACATGAACAGTCTAGAATTTTTAGGCTAGGTTAATTTTACCAGTGAGAGATAGATTATATTTAAAAAAAAAACATAAAATCACATTGTCAAAATTATATATATTTATTTGCATTGTGCACAGAGAAATAAGTATTTGATCCCCTACCAACCATTAAGAGTTCAGCCTCCTCCAGACCAGTTACACGCTCCAAATCAACTGGGTGCCTGCATTAAAGACAGCTGTCTTACATGGTCACCTGTATAAAAGACTCCTGGCCA
This sequence comes from Rhinoderma darwinii, assembly GCF_050947455.1. Lineage (NCBI taxonomy): Eukaryota > Metazoa > Chordata > Amphibia > Anura > Rhinodermatidae > Rhinoderma > Rhinoderma darwinii. The sequence goes on from NC_134687.1 coordinate 223,036,514, forward strand.
CAGACTCAATTAATCAGTCTGACTCTAACCTCTACAACATGGGCAAGACCAAAGAGCTTTCTAAGGATGTCAGGGACAAGATCATAGACCTGCACAAGGCTGGAATGGGCTACAAAACCATAAGTAAGACGCTGGGTGAGAAGGAGACAACTGTTGGTGCAATAGTAAGAAAATGGAAGACATACAAAATGACTGTCAATCGACATCGATCTGGAGCTCCATGCAAAATCTCACCTCGTGGGGTATCCTTGATCCTAAGGAAGGTGAGAGCTCAGCCGAAAACTACACGGGGGGAACTTATTAATGATCTCAAGGCAGCTGGGACCACAGTCACCAAGAAAACCATTGGTAACACATTACGCCGTAATGGATTAAAATCCTGCAGTGCCCGCAAGGTCCCCCTGCTCAAGAAGGCACATGTACAGGCCCGTCTGAAGTTTGCAAATGAACATCTGGATGATTCTGAGAGTGATTGGGAGAAGGTGCTGTGGTCAGATGAGACTAAAATTGAGCTCTTTGGCATTAATTCCTTAACGCCGAAGGACGGATATATCCGTCCTCAGCAGCTGCTAGTTCGCGCAGGAGGACGGATATATCCGTCCTATGATGGCGCGGGTACTGCCAGTGTACCCACGCGATCGGCGGCAGGAGCACGGCTGTTATACACAGCCTGGCTCCTGCTGCAACTGCCGGAATCGAAGCGCGCTCCGATTCCGGCAGTTTAACCCATTAAATGCCGCTGTCAATAGTGACAGCGGCATCTAATGTGTTTGACAGAGGGAGGGAGCTCCCTCTGTCACCCGATCGGCGCCCCCGCAATCAAATCGCGGGTCGCCGTCGGGTCTCCATGACAGCCGGGGGTCTAACAAAGACCCCCAGGTCTGCCTTCAGCATCTGCCTGTTAGGCGATGCCAGAGGCATGACCTAATAGGTTGCCTGTCAGTTTTACACTGACGGGCAATAATGCTTCGGTATACTAAGTATACCAAAGCATTATATATGCGATCGGCACATCGCATAGTGAAGTCCCCTGATGGGACTTTAAAAAAAAAAATGACAATCAGTTAAATAAAGTTTGTGAAAAAAACAAAAAAACAATTACAGTCAATGTCAAATAAAACTACTTTTTTGGCCCAAAAAGTGGTTTTATTTAGTAAAACTGTCAAAACAAATCACACATACACATATATGGTATCCCCGCGATCATAACAACTTGACCAATAAAATGAACACATTAATTAAACCGCCGGATGAACGGCGTCCAAAAAAAACAACGGCAAAATTCTCTCTTTTCTCCCATTCCCCCCATAAAAAATAAAATAAAAGTTAATCTATAAGTTCTATGTACCCCAAAATAGTACTAATGAAAACTACACATTGGCCCGCAAAAATCAAGCCCACATACGGCCACATCGACGGAAAAATAAAAACGTTACGGCTCTTGGAATGCGGCGATGCAAAAACAAGTAATTTTTTTCTAAAAGGGTTTTTATTGTGCAAACGTAGGAAAAACATATAAAACCTCTACATATTTGGTATCCCCGTAATCGTTCCGACCCATAGAATAAAGTTAACATTTTATTTACGCTGCATAGTAAACGGCGTAAATTTATAACGTGAAAATCAATGTTGGAATAGCTGCTTATTTTCAATTCTCTCCTAAAATAAAGTTAATAAAAGTTAATCAATATGTTATAAGCATCTAAAAATGGTACAATTACAAAATACAACTCGTCCCGCAAAAAACAAGCCCTTATAGGGCTATATAGACGGAATACAAAAACAGTTACGACTCTTGGAATGCGACCGTGAGAAAACAAAAAATAATCCTTGGTCATTAACGTGCAAAATGGCCCGGTCATTAAGGGGTTAACTCAACTCGCCGTGTTTGGAGGAAGAGAAATGCTGCCTATGACCCAAAGAACACCGTCCCCACTGTCAAGCATGGAGGTGGAAACATTATGTTTTGGGGGTGTTTCTCTGCTAAGGGCACAGGACTACTTCACCGCATCAATGGGAGAATGGATGGAGCCATGTACCGTCAAATTCTGAGTGACAACCTCCTTCCCTCCACCAGGACATTAAAAATTGCTCGCGGCTGGGTCTTGCAGCATGGCAATGACCCGAAACATACAGTCAAGGCAACAAAGGAGTGGCTCAAAAAGAAGCACATTAAGGTCATGGAGTGGCCTAGCCAGTCTCCAGACCTTAATCCCATCGAAAACTTATGGAGGGAGCTGAAGATCCGAGTTGCCAAGCGACAGCCTCGAAATCTTAATGATTTACAGATGATCTGCAAAGAGGAGTGGGCCAAAATTCCATCTAACATGTGTGCAAACCTCATCATCAACTACAAAAAACGTCTGACTGTTGTGCTTACCAACAAGGGTTTTGCCACCAAGTATTAAGTCTTGTTTGCCAAAGGGATCAAATACTTATTTCTCTGTGCACAATGCAAATAAATATATATAATTTTGACAATGTGATTTTCTTTTTTTTTCTCTCACTGGTAAAATGAACCTAGCCTAAAAATTCTAAACTGTTCATGTACTTGACAGTGGGCAAACTTACAAAATCAGCAAGGGATCAAATACTTATTTCCTTCACTGTATACTATAGACTCTGACCTGCGCCCTGTTGGCCAGCTGCCTTACCGCCAAGGCGGTACGGCCCAGTGAGTCCACAGACCCTTCGTGACAATGGTCTCTTTAGCTCTGTATATACAAAATAAGAAAGAGCAGCTGATGTAGGTGGTACCAGTGATGTTAATACATCAATCAATATACTGAATTGTCTGAATGTAGATATGGTCCAAGCTAAATTAAATAAAATAAATGTGTACAATGCTCTGGGACGAGATGGGTTACACCCAAGAGTTCTTAAAGAACTTAGTTCAGTTATTTCTGTCCCCTGTTCATAATATTCAGAGATTCTCTGTTGATTGGTATAGTGCCAATGGACTGTTGCAAGGCAAATTTGATGCCTATTTTCAAAAAGGGCTCTGGTCTTCCCCAGGTAAGTACAGACCAGTAAGCTTAAAGGGATCCTGTCACCAGCATTTCACCTTTTGAACTCTACTCACCCATCGCTGGTCGCTGCTGTTAAAATTTCATTGCCGTTATCCCCTCTCCTAAACTCCTCCTGTGACCGCAAATAGCGGTCTGCAAACGTTATGGTAATAATCCGGCAGTCTCGTTCGTTCCTCTTCTTATGCCTGCCCACCGCCGAAAACTGGCCCACACTGAATGTTGTCAATCAAAAGTAAGCTATCAATCAAAAGTAAGGAGGCGGGGTTAACTAAGAAAGGCTTAGGGAATGAAGATATTACTTTTTCAAACGAAGATATGAGTCATTTATGCTCATTACCATACAGTGCAGGAACACTAAAAAACTGAAGACTAAAAGTACAGAGCCTACTTAGATGATAATTATAGGTTACATAAAAATAATTTTTCAGCCACTGCCACCAAGTATTGCTGGTTTAATAGGTGAAATGCTGGTAACAGGTTCCCTTTAACATCCATCAGGGAAAACATGCTTGAGGTGCTCTTAAGGGACTATATACAGGAGTATGTGACAGAAAAATATCCAGAGAGTTATAGTCAATGATTCCAACTTTGCATGGTCCCCGGTATATGTGATGTATCCCTTGTTCCAGTGCTGGGACCGCTGTTATTCAGCTTTTTATTATATTTATTATATATATTTTTATTGATAGAGGATGAGATTAATAACACTTTCTATTTTTGCAGATTACACCAAGGTAGTATAGTTACGTTTATGGAGGATGTTCATAAATTACAAACCGACTTGAACATACACACAGAGTGTTTGGGCATCAACTTGGCAAATGAGGTTTACTGTGAAGTTTAATTGCGTAAATGTAAAGTTATGCATCTAGGTACCAACAACCTGCATGCATCATATGTCCTAGGGAGAGTTAAACTGGGAAAGTCACTTGTTAAGAAGAATCTGGGTGTACTTGTAGATATTAGACTAAATAACAGCATGCAGTGTCAATCAGCTGCCTCAAAGGCCAGCAAAATATTGTCGTGTATTAAAAGAGGCATGGACTCGTGGGACAGGGATATAATATTACCACTTTACAAAGCATTAGTGAGGCCTCATCTAGAATATGCAGTTCAGTTCTGGGCTCCAGTTCATAGAAAGGATGCCCTGGAGTTGGAAAAAATACAAAGAAGAGCAACAAAGCTAATAAGGGGCATGGAGAATCTAAGTTAGGAGGAAAGATTAAAAGAATTAAACTTATTTAGCCTTGAAAAGAGACGACTAAGGGGGACATAATTAAGTTGTATAAGTATATAAACGTTGCATAAAAAAAATATGGTGAAATCCTGTTCAATGTAAAATTCCCTCAAGACAAAAAGGGGCACATCCTCCATCTGGAGAAAAAAAAAGTTCAATCTCCAGAGGTGACAAACCTGCTTTACTGTGGGACCTGTGAATCTGTGAAATAATGCTGGAACAAAATAATGCTGGAACAGAAGATGACATTAAAAAAGGCTTAGATAATTTCTCAGAACAAAACAATGTCAATGTATAGTATTCTTGTTTGAATGTCTGATCGCCACTTGGGAAATGTTTCCTTTTGAGGGCAGATTGGTTGATGCCTTATGGGGAGTTTTTTTGTTTTGTTTTGCTTTTTAACCCCTTTAGGACACAGCCTGTTTTGGCCTTCAGGACACAGCCGATGTGTCACTTTATGCGGTAATAACTCCGGAACGCTTTTACCTATCCAAGCGATTCTGAGATTGTTTTCTCGTGACATATTGTACTTTATGTTAGTGAAAAAATTTGGTCGATAAATTCAATATTTATTTGTGAAAAACTTCAAATTTTAGCAAAAATTTGCAAAAATTTGCATTTTTCTAAATGTAAATGTATTTGCTTGTGAAACAGATAGTAATACCACACAAAATAGTTACTAGTTAACATCCCCCATATGTCTACTTTATGTTTGCATCATTTTTTTTCACGTACTTTTATTTTTCTAGGACGTTACAAGGCTTAGAACTTTAGCAGCAATTTCTCATATTTTCAATAAAATTTCAAAAGGCTATTTTTTCAGGGACCAGTTCAGTTCTGAAGTGGCTTTGAGGGCCTTATATATTAGAAAGTCCCCATAAATCACCCCATTTTGAAAAGTGCACCCCTCAAGGTATTCAAAACCACATTCATAAAGTATTTTAACCCTTTAGGCGTTTCACAGGAATTAAGGCAAAGTAAAGGTGAAATTTACAAATTTCATTTTTTTTGCAGAAATTAATTTGTAATAAAAAAAAAATCTGTGACACAGAAGATTTTACCAGGGAAACGCAACTCAATATTTATTGCCCAGATTCTGCAGATTTTAGAAATATCCCACATGTGGCCCTTGTCTCCTAATGGACTGAAACACCGGCCTCAGAAGCAAAGGAGCACCTAGTGGATTTTGGGGCCTCCTTTTTTTAGGAATATATTTTAGGCACCATGTCTGGTTTGAGGAGGTCTTGTGGTACCTAAACAGTCGAAACCCCCAAAAAGTGACCCCATTTTGGAAACTACACCCCTCAAGGCATTTTTCTAGGGGTATAGTTAGCATTTTGACCCCACAGTTTTTTGCAGAATTTAGTGGAATTAGTCTGTGAAGAAGAAAATCACCTATTTTTCTGTGGAAACATAGATTTTTTTCATTTTTACAAGGAATAAAGTAGAAAAAGCCGCCCAACATTTGTAAAGCAATTTCTCCCGATTACGGCAATACCCCATATGTGGTCGTAAACTGATGTTTGGACCCACAGCAGGGCTCAGGAGGGAGGGAGCGCCTTTTGGATTTTGGAGCGCAGATTTTGCTGGATTGGTTTTCAGTGCCATGTCGGGTTTGCAATGCCTCGGAGGGACCAAAACAGTGGAAACCCCCCAAAAGTCACCCTATTTTGGAATCTACACCCCTCAAGGAATTTTTCTAGTGGTATAGTGAGCATTTTGGCCCCTCAGGATATTTTTTAGAGCTAAGGTGACCAAAAAACAGCAATTTTGGCGCTTTAAATTCTTTATTTATTACAGCGTTCACCGTGCGCAATAAATTATGTTTTAATTTATTCTGCCTGGTCGGTACGATTACGCCAATACCATATGTGTATAGTTTTTTTTACGTTTTGCAGCGTTTACACAATAAAATCAAGTTTCTATAAAATAATTTATTTTCTGGGACACGCTATTCTGAGCCGTAACTTTTTTATTTTTTCGTAGAAAAAGCTGTGGGAGGTCTTGGTTTTTGCGGGACGGGTTGTAGTTTTTATTGGTACCATTTTGGGGTAAATGCGACTTTTTGATCACTTTTTATTCTATATCTTGTGAGGGGTGGTGACCAAAAAATAGCGATGCTGACAGTTTTGCGTTTATTTTGTTTGCTGCATTCACCGTGCCGAAAAATTAACATTATAGTTTCATAGTTTGGGTCGTTACGAACGCGGCGATACCAAATATGTGTACTTTTTTTTAACGTTTTCATTTTTTCCCTATAATAAATGACTTATTATAGGAAAACAAAACCTTTTATTTTTACACTTTTATAAAACATTTTTCTTAACTTTTTTTTACTTTTTACACTTTATATTTTTGTTTATTAACTTTTTTTTTACTTTTTACACTTTATTTTTTTGACCTGTAGCTCTGATCGCTGCTAGAATACATTTCACTACCTAGGTAGTGTAACGTATTCCAACTGTCAGTGTGACGTCACAGTCACTCTGACAGTTGGTCTACGAGGATCAGCAGAGGCTTATCCTCCTAGGCTGACATACATGGCAGACCTGGGGGCCGTTGTCTGGCCGCCGGGTGCCATCACAAGCATCAGAAGCCCCCACGATTGCATGGTGGCTGCTGATGCGCTACAAACCCGCTACATGCGGAGATCGCAATCGAGCCCTGCATGTAACGGGTTAATTGCCGAAATCAGCGGCGATGAGCCGCTGATCGGCAACACTGTTGCCGACAGTGTGCATCGGGAATGGCACAGTGACTTTCTGTCACTCTGACAGGAAGCCTATCAGGACCAGCCGAAGGTTGGTCCTGATGGGCTTCCGTCCATGGCAGACCCGGAAGCCATTGTTTGGCTTCCGTTTGCCATACTAACTATCGGCAGACCCCGCGATTTCGGACGGGGGTCTGCCGATATGCTAGAAACCCCTAAAATTCGGCGATTGCACCCGATCGCCGAATTTAAGGGGTTAATTCGCCTAAATCAGCGGCAAAGGACCGCTGGCCGGCAAGAGGGGAGTGTCAGCTGTCGGCGACAGCTGACCTCCCGGTTCCCGATGCACACTGTCACCGACAGTGTGCACCGGGAAAAACTCAGTAACTATACGTCCTCGTGCGGGAAGTACGTCCTGGTGCGGGTAGGGGTTAACCTTTCTCTGCATCAATAGGGGTGAGACAAAGTTCTATAGTGTGCCCATGTCCCATCCCTTGGTTGTACTTGATGGACTTTTTTTCAATCGTACTAACTATGTAAACAATGCAATATAAAGCTGCAAACTTTTAATCACATTGATTACATAGTAAAAATAAAAATATATTTTATTCAAAATCCACATAAATTAATGATACAGAAAATTTTAAGTCACAAAGTAATAATTGGAATTATTATTGGAATCTGGGTTAATTTGTTATGATGTATTGAACTCGAATCAGTGCTTGAAGTGTTATAATAACTTGGAATATTTCTTCTCTCTCTCAATTTACATTGAAGGTCAGTTCCCTCACATTACACCATGGTACCCCTTTTACTCATTAGAGCTTAGTGAATTATCCTATTTCTGGTGATACTGGGGATGGTTTTTTATGGATACATTTTATTTTTGTTTCAATATGTTTGCTTTTATTTTATGGGAGTTGTTAGAGTGTGTATATAAAAAAAAATACAAGGGCTTACGTAGCATAGCGGCTTCCCATGCGGCCCTTGGAAAGAGTAGGCCCAGAGCTAATTTAACTTGGAAGCTCCTGGGCCCCAATGCAAAATCTGTAACAGGGCCCCCAATTATCATGCATAGAACTAATGTATTCTTTAGGGGCAGAGAACTCTTATGGAGCAGAGGCCCTTAGGCCCCACGTGCGACCACACTCTCTGCCCCTCCTGTAATTACGCTCCTGTATATATATATATATATATATATATATATATATATATATATATATATATATATCTGTATATCTTATTGCATTCTTTATAAAAACAACTCTTTAAAAATATATATTTCTTGAACTCCATTAATAACCTAGATATACGGGGATGTATTCGTAATATTGCCATTATAATCAATCCAAGATCTAGATACTATAGATTTAATTAATTTTTTTACCATTATATTATATTAAAACTAAACATCATACTGTGCAATACTCTCACCAAAGTGATGCATTATTAGGTATAGTGGAATACGTCTTCCTTCTTTAAATCAAACAATGAACCTATTTTGTCAAAGCTCTAAGAAGTTTCCTAAATTAGGCCTCAGAAAGACAAATAAGGAGAAGGCGTGATCTTAATAATGACTCTTGTTTACTTTTACAAAGTTGAAGTGCAGGTCAGCCAACTTTTTAACTGAAATAAGGTTGCATTGTTCAGCAAGTGCAGGGAGTTATGCGGAAGGAACACATAGGGCAGGCAAGGCTAGAACTGCACGGAGGGAGTGGGACTTGAAAGATTTCTTATCTGCTGGAAGGAGAACACTGTTCACCAAACACTGGCTGATACAGGCCAAAGAGGTAATAACACAGATGGCTGAACATTTCATACCAACTTCTCATGGTCTGAAACAAAAACAGTCAAAATGATTTAATCTGCAGGTGTAGAAGGACAAATACCTATTATTTTCTGATTCTAAGGCCCCCATGGGCCCATACGTTTACGCAGTGAGTCCCGAATTTTACACAAAGCCACATGGCAGGGATTTTGCAGGGATTGGGTGAAAAGTTTTTGGGAAAATTAAAATCGTGACATGTCACGTCGCTTGCTGTGGGTATTTTTCCTCTGAAAGCATTAAGTACAGCAGACTTGTAGTGCAGTCCATTGTCACTTGTTAGCCGGAAAAATTGCTTAATAGTCTACATGTAGCGGTGTCCTTTTTTCAGTTTCTAAACTTTAGTGCGACTTAGGCATCATGAACATGGTGCCTACCAGGGTCGGCTCCAGGTTTATGGGGGCCCTTGGGTGACACAGATGTTATGGAATAAATATATGTATAATGTATCTGGGACCTCAATGAGTGCAATGCTGAAGAGAAAACATGTATTAGAATATATGTTGGGTATTATTGAAAGGTAATGGAATAGATTTGCAGACATTCTGTAGATAGTAGAAATTGGGGCCCTACAAGGACTTACCAGACACAAAGGAGTCTGTTTATATGATGTTTGAGTTTCGGGCATACAGCTAAGAAAGATAAGGACCAGACACCAGATTAACAACTAGATATAAGAACAATGTACATAGAGACATAAATCACGAGGGAAGAAACTACAAGAATGTAAATGATTAATGTGTGTCTGCACGTATTCATGTGATATTTTTACTATATAAACTCTGTGTCTCTGCAAATAAAGTCAGAAGGATTTTTACCTTGAGAAACGTCTCAGTGTATCTGTTGCTTCTCCGAGCTCGCACCCCCCCCCCCACCTGATTTGAACCTGCATGGAGATCAAGGCGTAACGTGACTCAAATTGCGATCACAGAAAATGGCGCCCGAACAGGGACTTGACCAGAAGGACGGCACCCCACCTAGGGGATCTCCCGGGACTTGAATGGCGACCACCCGGACGAAGGAACGTGCAGACCACTGCTGCAGCAAGGTAAGAAGACTTAATTCTTACAAACTCTGCTCTGCACCTTCCTGTCTGGTAGGTCACCTTCCCGGTAGTACCCCTGAGGGATAGAGGGGCCACATGAGGGTATTTTTAGTGTAAAAATCTGGTCAAGTCTATATGTAATCCTACCCTCAGGATAAAGTGCCTGATCTCCATGACAGTATTTGTATGAATGTTGTAGAAACCCAGTTTTGTGTCACAAATGCATTTTAGAATAAGGAAATTGTTTTTGGAAAAAACTTCCGATAATCCGGCAAATTACCAGAAACATGTGTACATGCTTCAGGTGACTATGGGGATTATGATAGGCTCAATTTTAGCCCGGAAATCGAAAATTTTGTGCAAATCTGATAATCCGGCAAAATACCGAAAATGTGTGTACAGCATTGAGGTACTTGCGGGGATTATCATGCACTGATTTTCAGCTCAAAATTCCAGAATTTTCTGCAATCTGATAATCCGGCATGTCAAGAACAGCTTGATTTTACGTTTGCCTTGTTATTTGGATTAGGAATATTTGTCATATTACTGTTATGGTGTGGAGGATATCTCCTTGAGTGGTGTCTCAGACGAGGAAAGTTATAAAAGGACTGTGAAAGGGAAAGATCCTCTGGCCAGAGTAGAGTAAGTACGGAAACTAGAACTGTCTAAAATAGATGAGAAAGAAATTCATCTGTCAGTAGCTAAAATCTGTAACAAAATAAGAAGTATCAAGTGGATAAGTAACTGTCGAAAATAGGCAAGAAAGAAATTTGCCTATCAGGAAACTTACCCCTTGAATTACTTAGGGTGTGCCAAAAAAGGCCACCACTTACAGTCAGATGAGGAACTTGGTGTTCCTATTAAGAAGTTTCGAAGGGATAAGTAACTGTCTAAAATAGGTGAGAAGAAATTCACCTATCAGGAAAATTACCCCCTACGTAACTTAGGGTCTGCCCATAGGCGACCACTTATAACTATGGGGAACTTGGTGTTCCTATTACGAGATGAGCACCCACAAGGACTGACAGCCAAACAGGTAGTAGCAGAAAGAGAAGGTAAAAAGGCAACGCAAGGAACGAATCAGTTAATGAAGGCATGTGGAATGGGAAAAGCGGGAAGATTAGATCTGGAAAAATATAGATGATATAATGAGCAGATCCTTTGTGGGATTATTGTTTAGTTGGTTGTAATTTGGCTCAGTTCAGTGGCGTAACTACCGCAGTAGCAGCAGTAGCGGCTGCTACGGGGCCCGGGGCTTGAGGGGGCCCGTGCCGCCAGCCGACACGCCCTCCCAAATGCCCGGTGGCGCCGCTAGCAGCCGTTATGGCTGCTACAGGGGTAGCACCGCTACTGTGGGGCCCGCGCCGCCGAGCCTTACACAGGCACTCTCATGCCTGTAGGTGTCGCTAGCACCGGAGGGGGCCCCGGTGCTAGCGGCAGCCAAATACATGTATTAGCGCTGAATGGCCGGGCATGTTCCGTGCCTGACCATCCAGTGCCTTACAATGACACTGATTGGCTAGCGGCGCGATGACATCATCGCGCCGCTTCCATGCTTGGAAGGTGCTGATTGGCGGGGCAAGTCATTCTGCCCCGCCAATCAGCGTCATTGAAGGACGCTCATTCAGCTCCTGCAGACATGCTCAGAAGAGAGCATGTCTGCATCGCCAGTGAACAGCGTGGGAACCGGAGAATGTGAGTATGTCAACTTTATATATTTTTTTCCTCAGAAAAATGTGAATGGCATTATCTATAGTGGGGGGGGGGGGGGTCGTCTTTATGTGGGCTATTATATATAGGGGGGTCTATATGTGGGGCAGTAGCTACAGGGGGGTCTATATGTGGGGCAGTAGCTACAGGGGGGTCTATATGTGGGGGTGTGGGCCACTATCTACAGGGGGGTCTATATGTGGGGCAGTATATGTGAGACACTATACAGGGGTGGGCTATATGTAGAGCACTATCTATAGGGGAGCTATTTTTAGGGTACTTTCTATAGGGGTGGGCTATGTGTGGGACACTATACAGGGGTGGGTTACCTGTGGGGCACTAGCAACAGGGTGGCTATATGTAGTGCACAGTCTACAGGGGTGGGCTATATGTGGGACACTATATACAGGGGGAGCTATATGTGGGACAATATCTACAGAGGTGGGCTATACGTGGAGCACTAACTATAGGGGAAGCTATATGTAGGGCAGCACGGTGGCTCAGTGGTTAGCACTATTGCCTTGCAGCTCTGGAGTCCATATGTGGGCACTATCTACAGGGGCTTCTATGTAGGTCACTATCTACAGGGGGCACTATCTACAGGGGGCACTATCTACAGGGGGCACTATCTACAGGGGGCACTATCTACAGGGGGCACTATCTACAGGGGGCACGGTGTGTGTGTGTGTGTGTGTGTGTGTGTGTGTGTGTGTGTGTGTGTGTGAGACAGTTATATTTAGATGTGTTGAGAATTGTAACTTTGTTTACAGGTGCAGAAATGTTTTAAAAGTGAGAAGCTGAAGACATCTAAACGGAAAACTGCAGAAGTGGGTCATGGCCGGGAGAAATCCATCATAGATGTCTGAACCGGAGGGAGAAGAAAAGAACTAGAATCTGAGACGTCATCGGTGAGTCACTTAATGTAAATGTTTATTCTGCCTCTAATCAGTAATGTAGTCACTGTATGATCTGCAGCGAGATGATGGTGGTATGTTTTTTTTTGTGAAACCGCATCTCCCAGCATATCCTTATCATTGTTTCGGCCATGCTGGGAGCTGTAGTTTTACGCCGTACAAACCTATGCGCAGTGGCGTAAATACCGCTATAGCAGCCGTAGCGACATCTACGGGGCCTGCAGCATGAGGGGGCCTGTGCCACCCGCCGGCACGGCCCCTCCCATGGCCGCAGGCTCCGCTAGCAGCCGCTATGGCTGCTACAGCGCGACGCCACTGAACGGGTTGTTCCTACAAAAGACATGCATCCCCTATCCACAGGATAGGGGATACATGTGGGATCGCTGGGACGCCCAGCGATGAGGAGCACGGAGGACCGAAAGTCCCCCCTAAGTTCTCCATGACAAACCTCGGACTTCCGGTGTCTGTGTCGGCAGCTCCATGGAAATGACTTGCGCACCGGTCGTGCTTGTGCGCATGCGTGACCAGCGCTCCTTTCATTTTTATTGAACTGCGCAGACGCCGGAAGTCAGAGGTTAGTCATGGAGAACTTCGGGGGACTTTCGGTCCCCCGTTCTCCTTATCGCTGCCAGCGATCACACATGTATCCCCTATCCTGTGGATAGGGAATGCATGTCTTTTGTAGGACAAACTATAGGCCGTTTTTTTTTGGGGGGGGTCTGTATGGCGTAATCTACAGAGGAGGCTGTATGGCGTTATCTACAGGGGGGTCTGTATGGTGTTATCTACAGGAGGGTTCTGTATGGCGTTATCTACAGGTGGGGCTGTATGGCGTTATCTACAGGGGGGCTGTATGGCGTTATCTACAGAGGGGGCTGTATGGCGTTATCTACAGAGGGGGCTGTATGGCGTTATCTACAGGGGGCTGTGTATTGTGCTATCTATAGGGGGCGCTGTGTGGTGGAATCTATAGGGAGGCACTATCTACAAGGGGGGGGGGGGTTGTGTGATACCCAGCAGAGGGGGGGGGCCCCAGTCAAAAGTTTGCTATGGGGCCCAGTCTTTCCTAGTTACGCCCCTGGCTCAGTTGGATAGTGAATTAGCAAGCACCTGTTAAAATGGTGTAAATTTATTAGGGGATTGTAAATCCAGAACCACACAGAGTCAAATGACAAAGTAGATTGGAGTAGATGGATTGTAGCATCTTTTAGAAAGCAACAAAGAGCCTACAAATGTATGTAATGTTAATACACTGAAGTAAAAGTGCAGGAGGTTGTCAGAGGAAATTCATATATTATAAAGTAAAGTTTAAAGCAAAGGAAGCTATAGAAGTAGTAGTTGTTTTAATGTTGCAAATGACCTTATAGTAAATTCCCATATGGTATAATTTAGAATCAACTAGTGTGATAAGAGAAGGGGGAGGTGAAGAACAGCTGCTAGTGATATAAGAAATGTCATCTTGTTCTTGAAATGAATGGACACAATATTAAATGCTGATATAGATATTTTGTATGACTTTGTGTCATATTGTATGTATTAGAAAACAGGACCAGCCGACGCCCGGTAATGGCGTCCGTACCTCATGTTGAGTGTGTCCTCATTGTTGGTGGGAAACCCCCTGCGCACTGTTTCCAATGGGAGAGGCTGCCCCCCCCTGCCCCTGATGTGGCCACGCCCGGCCCAACCAAATCAGTATGAAATAATCACCTTGTTAATTTTGTCATTTGTAGTGTTTTTTTTCTATTTACAGAAGTTCCAGTCTAGTTCACTGATGAAACAACACGTAATTATAATATAGAGATGGTGGCCGACAGATTGTACGGTTAAACATTAACGTAGATAATTCCTATACAATGGTGTGATAAATGATTGCAGATACGTATGTTGTTTTGCCGGCATTGAAAGTGTTAAGTTGTGAGAAGTTGTGAGAAGTTGTGAGAAGCTTTGAGTTTGTGACCCCCCTCCCTCCCCCCTAAAGTGTGCTGTGTTTGGGAGGAGGAGGAGGGGGGCTGACTGGGTGCAGTCTGCAGGGCTGATGAGACAAAGGGATTTCAATATGCACTGCTGAGATATATATATATGTCAGTAATGTCTACAAACCGAAATAAATTTCTTCTCTTTTGCGCAAGCGCTGTTGGTTATAAAAGTTACGATATTTATGTGTTATGATGTGATCAGATTTCATGTGTTTTGATAATTCAGATGTATTAAACTACAGATACTGTGAGACACGGGGGTTTTGAAAATGTATGTGCCCCCACCGTTATACTGTTTATTGGTTTGCAGTAATTAATGTTATCAGAGATAATATTTTCTGTTTTATTGAATAACTAACTACAATTGTTCTATTTTTGATTTCACACATGAGTTATGTCATTGTAAAGATCAAATGTTTGTCAGGAAAAAGTCATTTTTGTTTCAGGCTGTTGTACATTACAGGGGGTTAAACTAGTGTTATGTTGAGATGTAGTTTTGAACTCTGCTACATCACTCTCGCAGAGTCCACAAAGGGGGGAAGGGTGAAGGAACTGATCAGGTACAATTTTGGTTTATGTGTAAGAGACCATCCCCCTCCAGCAAAGTTACACAGGAGGTGATGTGACGTCACTCACACAAGTTTTTATGGATTTAGATGAGGGAGAAGGCAAAACAAAACTTGTATATTACTGCTATTCTAACTCAAGTACAGCCTAAGCATTTGTCAACTGCAAGACATTTGAGATTAACCTGTGCTCTTCTTCTTCCTGAGCAGGTTACTTTACACCGCTGTACTACATTGAACGCAGCTACCTTACTGCCTTTGGAGCAAGGGGGAGAAGACGTAGGTAAAGTATGGTCACAATTTTTGCCTGAAACTGATGAACATGATTGTATGGCCCTTATGGCCCAGGAAACAGTGGGGTTTGCACATGTAAAAGATACCCCACTCCAAAACCCAGACCTAATACTCTTTGTGGATGGTTCAAGGTATTGTGTAGAAGGATCTTTTCTTACAGGATATGCAGTAACCCCCGAAGATGTAGTCCTAGAAGCAGCCTCCTTACCAGCGTCCCGCTCAGCACAAGAAGCGGAGCTTAAGGCCCTGGCAGCAGCATGCCAACATGCAGAAGGAAAGACAGCAAATATATACACTGACTCTCGATATGCTTTTGGGATTGCACACGATTATGGCCCCATATGGAGGGCAAGACAATTTTTGACCTCTGCAGGTACACCTGTAAAGAATGCAGACTTTGTAAAATACTTGATGGAGACCCTGATGTTACCTACTGAGGTAGCAGTAGTAAAAATTAAAGCTCACACTAAGGTGAGTTCACCAGAGACAAAAGGGGAAATGCCCTGGCAGACGAAGCAGCAAAGCAAGCAGCACAGAAGCTACCCGTGTTAGCAGCCGTATGTCAGATAAAAGATCCAGAGGAAACAAGACCAGCTGTAAGCCCGGAACTACTGCAAAAACTTCAAGGACAAGCAACAGAAGAAGAAAAAGACAAGTGGACGGCCCAAGGAGCAACGCTACGAAAAGATGGCCTCTGGCAGTGCCAGAATAAACTGTGCCTGCCTAAGACAATGTTCCCAATGATGGCCCAGATAACACATGGAGCAACTCACCAATCAAAAACGGCAATGATGGACTTGGTTAACAAAACCTGGATGGCCAGAAGCTTTTCCAATAACCAAAGCTACAGCCGTAGCCACAGCAAAGAAACTGATCAACGAGGTGGTGTGCAGATATGGAGTTCCAGAGATGATCGAGAGCGACAGAGGAACTCATTTTACGGGTGAAATCATGAACTATGTGTTGTCAGCTCTAGGCATAAGTCAAGCCCTACATACACCATACCATCCACAAAGTAGTGGGAAGGTTGAGAGACTAAATGGGACTCTCAAATTGAAAATCCAAAAAGCAATGGTAGAAACCGGGAAACCATGGACCGAGTGTCTACCATTAGCCTTGTTCTCAGTAAGATACACGCCCACAAAAAGAACAGGTCTCAGCCCATATGAGATCTTATTTGGGTCGGCTCCCAGATTAGGATGTTATTTTCCACAGGTGCTCCAAATGCAGTATGGTAGACTAACAGATTATGTATAAACGCTGAACAAACAATTGACCAAGGTGTATGCACAAGTATTTGCTTCCATTCCAGGTCCTGATTCAGTTGAAGGGACGCATAAGCTAGAACCAGCAGATTGGGTCGTTGTCAAAAGACACGTGAGGAAAAGTCTAGACCCAAGATTTGACGGACCGTTTCAAGTCCTTTTCAAGTTTTACTCGTTACAAGCACCTCAGTGAAGCTCGAAGGAAAGGCAAGCTGGATTCACGCCAGTCATTGTAAAAAGGTTCTTCAGCCAGAAGAATGAAGATCTTTGCGGTTGTTGCGGCGGTTGTTGCGTGTGCTCTTATACAAAAAGGCAGAACTGCTACTCCTGTACACGTAATCAGTACAGAATCACTGGAATGTTATACTACAAATGTGACTACAACCGAAGGGACTTGGAAAAAAGGACCACATGGAGGGACTGTGTACCTTCACATAGACAAAACAGCCAACATTAGCATACAAGAAGAGACGCCGGGGCTGTTGTTTTGTTGTTATGAACCAGATTTACAGTATCTACAGAATGTATCAACTTTTGTAAATTGGACAGCATGTACGCTTAAAACGATGTGGCAACAAGAACAGATGAATAATTGTAAGAATAAATTGTTTAGTAGTCATGTTAGGCAATGGACAGACATTCTGCCCATAGGAAAGAGAAATGATACGTGGTTATTGTTCCAGCCTGAGTATACTGAGTGTACACCTAAATGGTGTGCAGGAAGACTAATAGCATTTCATGTGAAAAATCCTACTCTATTATGCAAATGTATTGTTATGCCAATGGTAATGATTGATCCGGTGACATTATTAGGACAATATTGTATCCTGGAAATGAAAGGAACACACATAGATTCTCAAAATAAGACAAGGAATATAGATTTGTGCCAATTAACAGAGCAAGGATATGTATGTAATGAACAGTCAGGGATATATGAACCCTGTCTAATGCAGCACCAGGATAATGTATGCGCACTCACTATAATCCCAGAAGCTAACCTACAGGTTTATATTGAAGTAGGTCCACAGCATGTATGTTTAATAACTAACAACAAGCAGACCCTTAGCCAGTTTAATCTCACAGGACCATTTTCAGGATGTCTATACAATGTGACGCATTTGACTTGGGGGAACCAAACTATAGTGTTCCTGCCTACTTTAGAAGAAATAATGTCCACTGTATGGGTACCTGAACCTTTGCCCTATGGAAATTTTAGTTTGCCACTGGAAGAGTTAAAACAAGTGTTACAAAAGTCTAAAGACGTAAAGAAATTGATAGCAGCCCATAATGTAACTCTAAGTAAAGTGAAAATATTGGCTACAATAGCAGCTAGGGAAGTAATACATTTATCGTCAGCAATAAAAGATGCTAGTGCCCATCACTGGTATGACGTTTTTACAGGATTTTCCCCCACTGCCACTAAGATACTGCATGTGTTATTCCAACCATTGATTTGTTTAATGATATTATTTGTATTGCTTACATGTTTCAATTGTTATGCATTTTGCAAAATAAGGGAAGCATTCAATCAGAGGCCTATACATTATGATGAAAGAGTGTTGTGAGATTACCCCACCTACATACCTGTGTGAATCAAGTGAAGAAATGGATCGAAGCCTTGCTATCAGGAGATAGAAGTAGCATTGGAATTTAGGTGTTGGTAAAATCACAAAAGGAGGGATTGTTATGGAATAAATATATGTATAATGTATCTGGGACCTCAATGAGTGCAATGCTGAAGAGAAAACATGTATTAGAATATATGTTGGGTATTATTGAAAGGTAATGGAATAGATTTGCAGACATTCTGTAGATAGTAGAAATTGGGGCCCTACAAGGACTTACCAGACACAAAGGAGTCTGTTTATATGATGTTTGAGTTTCGGGCATACAGCTAAGAAAGATAAGGACCAGACACCAGATTAACAACTAGATATAAGAACAATGTACATAGAGACATAAATCACGAGGGAAGAAACTACAAGAATGTAAATGATTAATGTGTGTCTGCACGTATTCATGTGATATTTTTACTATATAAACTCTGTGTCTCTGCAAATAAAGTCAGAAGGATTTTTACCTTGAGAAACGTCTCAGTGTATCTGTTGCTTCTCCGAGCTCGCACCCCCCCCCCACCTGATTTGAACCTGCATGGAGATCAAGGCGTAACGTGACTCAAATTGCGATCACACAGACTTAGCGGGCCCCTTTGCGGGGGAACACACGGCATCAGTAAAATGGCAGAAAACAGCAGTTTGTGCACCCACATAGAAGTTAGGCCCTGTTTATGCCCCCATATAGAAGTTAGGGCCCCAGTTTGTGTCCCCATATAAAAGTTAGGCCCCCTTTATGTCCCTATATAGAAGTTAGGCCCCCAGTTTGTGCCCCCATATATACTGTGCCCTCTGTAGATATTCCCAGTGCTACTTGTAGATAGTGCCACAGAGCCCTCTGTAGATAGTGTCACAGTGCCCTCTGTTGCTCTGTTGATAGTGCCACACACACCCGCTGTAGATAATGCCACAGTGCCCTCTGTAGATAGTGTCACACAGCCCCATGTAGATAGTGCCACACACACCCCCTGTAGATAGCGCCACTGCCCCCCCTGTAGAGTGGAATCCCCAACCAGAGCACTGCCAATGCTCTAGTTGGGGATTCCTCTCCTGGAGGAACCCCTGATGCCAATGTCCATATATGGACTAGCCGGGGATTCTGCTCCCAGAGGAGCCCCTGACCTCATTGTCCATATATGGCTTCTCCAGGAGCGGAATACCCGGCCAGAGCGTTGGCAACGCTCTGGCCAAGGATTTCGGTCCTGGAGGAGCTCATGACAACACTGTCCATATATATACAGAGACGTCAGGGGCTCCCTCTAGGAGCAGAATTTCCGGCCAGAACAGCGGAAATGCTCTTGGGGGGATTCCGCTCCTAGACAGGGGCTCCCTGTAGGAGCTGAATCCCCTGATTCCGCTCCTCGAGAAGCCATGACAGCAGCAAAAAGCACCCGGGTAGTGAGCCCTGGTGCCTACAACTCCATACTACAGACCCATAGGTACTCTGTGTGCTGCCACATTGCGCCTTTCTATGACACAATATTATATACACATTCTGATCTAGAAGCAATGCTCAACCATAATTTGTTCCAAAATACATTCACATGTGTCTTTTTAAGTTAGATATATATTGACTTACATCCATAGAGGGTGTTGAAGAGGGTGATTTAGCCCATATAGATTTCATATTGATTTTGAGTTGGATAATTTTTCTCATGTTCTAAGAAACATATATATATATTTTGTGCAAGACCGCAGAACCACTCAGTCATTGCTGCAATAATAGCATTAAGAAATAGATCCGATAAATAATATAACATCTAGTTATAAATTGTAATTTGTCCACAAATCTACGAATACTAAATTATCATGCTATATCCACCCATGAAAATAAAATAGGGCCACAAAAAACAGAACCCTGCTTCCCTTGGTTTGTACAGGATAATGCTTATCAGGCCTCATTCATCAAAACTGTCTTACAGTAAAACTGTCTTTGTTGTCCATAACAACCAATCAGAGCTCAGGTTTAATTTTACCAGAGCAGTTTAAGAGATGAATGAGGCGCATCGTATCCTTCCCTGCCAGTCGGGTATTACTCTTTGTGGAGGGCAGTAGTGTTGTCCGTGATTGTGTCCAATGTCGTTTTCGATTCAACAAAGAATTGTGATCGTTGAGGCCTAGGTATGCACAGACTCATTCCAAGGAAAACAGGACTGTTTTGCTCGTCAATATAAAGACCTTACCGTCCCAGCAAAAAGCAATATACACGGTTGGTGAGGAAGTGACGTAACACAGGATCTGTGGCAGATATAAAAACAAATAGACAACCAGCCATCCTTGTTACAGGAGAAGACAGAAAACGACTCGAAAATTATCACAACAGCCACACGTCAACAACATGTCGGCGTGTACTGAAATTGCTTCACCTGAAGCCATACCGAGTGTCAGTTGTGCAAAAGTAGGGGAATAAACATAAGCATGCAGTATATTGCAATTGGCTACTGAATGTGATTGAGACGGCCATTTGGACCAGTTCCAATACATAATGTCAGATAAAGCATAGTTCTGTTTAACCGGGTGTGTCAATTCACAGAACAAAAGGCACTGGCACACTGAAAATTTACATGAGCTACAAGTAACATTCATGTCCGAAAATCCCTGTTTGATGCACGGTTATGGTTATGCTGATTGTGGGTCTAATATTCTGTGATGAAAATGTGTGCATGGACATCTTCGAGGAATTCTATGCACAGTTAACTGATCATGAGTGTTAGTTGTCACGTAGGGTTCGTGGATCCATTGGGCCGTACCGCCTTGGCGGTATGGCAGCTGGCCAACAGGGCGCAGGTCAATGTCTATAGTTCGTATAGAATACTTGTGGCAGCTCAGACAGTAGCAAGGCAGGCTCGGCTGGGACTAGGCAGCGGGTAGACGTCAGGCGTGGAGTAGCAGGACAGGCGTAGAATAGAGCACAACTACAGCTCAGCACGGCACTTGACCAGGATAGCACGGGATACAGGATACAGGATATGGGATACACTGGTAACTGGAAAACGCTGGGAGACCATTTGCTTAGACAAACTAGGATACGACAAACAACGCTCAGGCACTGCAGGAAGTGGCTGGGCCCCTCTTATAGTCCAGGGTGCTCATGGGCTAATTTAGCATTAAAGTCCAGTGCGCGCGCTGTCCCTTTAAGAGCGGGCACGAGCGTGCGCACGCACTCTACGGGACCCGGCCGAGGTGAGTGGAAGTGAGCACTGGCATCTCCTGAGGAGGAGACTGGGGCCAGCGCTCGCCGACCCATGGCTGCGGCCGTCAGGAGGTGAGTGAACCTGACAGCCTGGAGCCATGGACATGACATTAGTATTGTTTCTTTAATCAAGATGGGGCAACATGAGATACGTCACACACGTTCCTGTGCGGAGTTCATGTGGCATTCACAGAAGAACGGTCCTCCACGGTCACCATACTCAACAGTATGTGATTTTTATCTGTGGGGTTACCTGAAGGGTAGGGTTTATACAATGAATCCCCAGACAGTGCCCGAACTGAAACAGCAAAGTGGATTTTACATCCAGAATATCGAACGTATGGTGATGCAGAAGGTGTTACTAACCATGATAAGACGGGGACAACTTTTCATAGACACTAGCGAAAACCAATTCCAGCATCTCCAGTAATGGGGGTGTGTGTGTGAATTTTATAGATACCTGATCAAAGTTTAAGCCCTTAATGACGAGTGACGGATATATCCGTCGCAAGCAGGTGTTCGTTCCCGCATAGTGACGGATATATCCATCGTTCTGATCGGGTGGGTACCCACACGATCAGCGGCAGGAGCACGGCTGTTATACACAGCCTGGCTCCTGCCGCAACTGCCTGAATTGAAGCGCGCTCCAATTCCTGCATTTTAACCCATTAGCTCCCTCTGTCACCCCATCAGCGCCCCCGCAAAGAAATCGCAGGGCGCCGTTCTGCCTGAGGCATGGCCGAATAGATTGCCTGTCAGTTTTACACCGACAGGCAATAATGCTTTGGTATACTA
This sequence comes from Rhinoderma darwinii, assembly GCF_050947455.1. Classification (NCBI taxonomy): domain Eukaryota; kingdom Metazoa; phylum Chordata; class Amphibia; order Anura; family Rhinodermatidae; genus Rhinoderma; species Rhinoderma darwinii. The sequence goes on from NC_134687.1 coordinate 223,058,686, forward strand.
AGTATACCAAAGCATTATATAAGCGATCAGCAGATCGCATTGTGAAGTCCCCTAGTGGGACAAAAAAAAAGTAAAACAGTTAAATAAAGTTTATGAAAAAAATAAAAGATTACAGTAGAAATAAATGAAAAACAAATTTTTCTCCAAAAAGTAGTTTTATTTTGTAGAAGTGTAAAAAAAGTAACACATACACATATATGGTATCACCGCGATGGTAACGACTCAAGCAATAAAGTTAATGCATTAATTAAACTGCCGGGTGAACGGCATCCAAAAAAAACCGCAAAAAAACATGCCAAAATTCCTTTTTTTTTCTCCCATTCTCACCATAAACAATAAAATAAAAGTTAATCAATAAGTCCCATGTACCCCAAAATAGTACTAATGAAAACTACACCTTGGCCCGCAAAAGACAAGCCCACATATGGCTACATCGACGGAAAAATGAATATGTTACGGCTCTTGAAATGCGGCGATGCAAAAACAAGTATTTTTTTTTTTTAAAGGGTTTTTGTTTTGCAAACGTAGGAAAACATAAAACCTTTACATATTTGGTATCCCCATAATCGTGCCGACATTAGAATAAAGATAACATGTTATTTATGCCGCATAGTGAACGGCGTAAATTTATAACGTGAAAAACAATGCTGGAATAGCCGTTTATTTTCAATTCTTTCCTAAAATAAAGCTAATAAAAGTTAATCAATATATTATATGCACCCAAAAATAATGCAATTGAAAAATACAACTCGTCCCGCAAAAAACAAGCCCTTATACGGCTATGTCGACGGAATAAAAAAAAAAAGTTACGACTCTTAGAATGCAACAGTGAAAAAAACAAATATAGTCCTTGGTCATTAACGCGAAAAATGGCCTCGTCATTAAGGGTTTAACCCCTTAAGGACACGGCCAATTTTAGCCTTGAGGACAGAGCAATTTTTTTTACATTTCCCTCTTTGCATCCCGACGCTCATAACGCTTTTATTTTTTGTACGACGTAGTTGTATGAGACTTTGTTTTTTGCGGGACGAGTTGTACTTTATGTAGGTACCATTTTTTGGTACAAATACATTATTGTTTAATTTCTATATATTTTTAATTAGATTAAAATGCAGAAAAAAAGCAGTTGCGCAGCAGTTTTTATATTTTTTGTTTTACACCATACACTGATCATCATAAATAATGTTATACATTTGTTGTACAGGTTGTTACGGTCGTGGCGATACCAAATATGTCTATATTATTTCATGTTTTGGGACTTATATTTTAAAAAGTTTATTTATTATAAAAAATGTGTGTTTCTGTGTATTTTATTTACTTTTTATTTATTTATTTACCATTATTTTTTTTTTACATTCATTTAACTTTTTTTTTTAATCCCATACAGGGATTTAGCATTTTTATTTTTATTTTGTAACTGCAATGTACTGGCATAGATCTATATGCCAGTACATTAGCCTGTGTACTGATTGTACACAGGCAGTTGTTAGGACATACCTCAGTATGTCCTAACAACAGGAAATATGTTCAGACAGCCCTGGGGTCCTTCACTGGACCCTGGGCTGTCTGGCCATACGCGTTGTGGTCTTTGATCGCGTCACAGTTATATTCTGTGACGCGATCAATGTGCAGTCCCCTCTCTTTGACCGCCGCGATCAGCTGTCATCGCGGCGTTCAAAGGGTTAACAGCGGAGAGAAGATGTTTCTCTCCTCTCCGCTGTCAGAGCGGGGCCGTGGCTGTGTATTACAGCCATTGCCCCGCTCTCGATCGCGCGCACAGACGCGCGCAGGGACGGCTGTCACACAGGACGAGTATGCTCGTCCTAATGCGCGAAGTGCTCGCCGCTCAGGACGAGCATACTCGTCCTGTGTCGGCAACCAGTTAAAACAGTTACACAGATAAACAAAGGGGAAAGCAACAAAATACTGTAAGTGGCAAATTATACATTTTGGCCAAAGTACTATTTTAAAGCTTTTGTTTTAGATAGTATATAGAACAACAGTATGTCCTGACAAAGTCAGAGCACAATCTTGTATATCTGGACTGGGACACTCGCCATGTTCTCTCCCGTGATATGCATTCACACACATGGTCAAGCAGCTGTGCGCTAGGAAATAAAATAGATTCCTGTCATCACTCAGTGGAACAAAGTGCCATGCAGAATGGAGCATGTCAACATGAACGTGCATGTACAGGCCCTATGACATATTATTATATTAACCTCTGGGTCATTGCTGTTTACTGACCTTTCTTTACAAGACTAATAAAGTATTTACAGTTATTGCTGAGCTTTGAGAACATATCCCCCTAAAATAAAAAATGCTAGTAAATATACGCCCTTGAGTTGTCCTCTTAAGTTTATAAATGTTTAATTTCGCTGTTTAGTCCTATCAGTTTTTTGGAAATGTGGATATTTACTAATACTCCTGCCATTATTAACTCAAAAAGAGCTTTCCCAAAACCCTAGGAGAAGCTGCAATGGCGTCCATATTGGTTTTTACTTAGGTTTTTCAGAAACAATTATAACTAAGAAATGGCAGACAAGGACTGTTTACTCAATTCAAGGATATTTACTGGCACTATATTGATTATAGGAGAAACTCTCCCTAGGGATTGTCTAGTTTGGAGATCACATTTTCACATACTCTAGGGAATGCTGAGTGAATTGAAGGGCAACGATCAGTCGATGAACGAGCAAACACTTGTTCATTGGCTGATCATATAGTTTATGCAGCACAAAATATTATCATTGTTGCCGACATGATGGAAATGCATGGAGATAAGTGATTGTAGTAACGATCACTCGTCCCCGTACATAGCTACTTGTGAAAGAAGGAAACGAGCGCCGATCAACGAGCTGTCTTGTTGACGGCAGCTTGTTTTTTTCTACCAAAATTGTCTGGTGTAAAAGGACCCCTACTGCCACCTTTCCTCACAGATAACAGTTGATCACTAAGGTCTCAGCAGTGGGAAACTTTGTGATCAGTTTATTGTCAAAGGACCAATTTAACCAGTAGGGATTCTCCAAAGCAAACAACCTCGTTAGGCCTCCTTCACATAAACTTTTTTTTAAGAACTGTAAAATGCATGTAAAAAACACCATGCAGTTCAAGCATTTTTAATGGTGTTTTTTACATTTGTTTTGGTGGCGTTTTTTATTTTGTGACATTTTGTATGTTTTCCTGGCTGTTTTGAGATCCTATAGAGAAGCCTATGGAGAATAAGGCCAGGAAAAACTTCATATCGCTGCGTTTTGATAAACTAAAACACAATGCATGCAGACTTTACAATATTTTACTATAGACTTTAAAGTAACATCAGTATTTTTGAATAAAAAAAAGTGGAAAAAAAAAAAAAAAGAACCACGTAAACGCTGTGTGTTAAGAAAATAGTGCTTGCCATTTCTTACTTTAGAGGGAACCGGTCACATGATTTTAGTGCGCTAAACCACTAGCATCTCATTATACTACTGTGGTTCAGCATCCTAAACATGCCCCTCTCAAAACTGTCCGTTTAAGCATTTGGTCTTAAAAGAAGTTATAATGCAGTGTGCCCTGTATGTAAATGACCAGAAAAGAATCTTGAAACGAGTCCAACTGCATCCTGCACATGCCCAGTGCTCAGATGAAGCCGAGGCAGTACACCAGGACTCATCTAAGCATTCATCTTTGGTAATTTACATATAGCGCAAGTTGTATTCTAACTTCTGTTTATTTATTTTTTTAAATTTCAATCTTAATTAAGAATTTTATAATCACGTATACAACATGTTAAACAGTGAAGCCAACATGGCCGTTCTAACTTCTTTTTAGACCAAATGCTTAAACTGACAGTTTTTCCCAGCAGTATAAGGACATGCGGGTGGTTTAGTTCCCGAAAATCTATTGACATGTTCTCTTAAAAGGACTCACTAACTAAGGTCATTTAGCTTTGAATAACTTGAAGCCTATAGGGCCTTTTACACCGGCTGACACTCGGCCGGTGCATCGAGCGCCGATCAATGAGACATCGTTGATCGCCGCTCGTTTGCTCCTGTCACACGGATCTATGGATGGGGACGAGCGGTCTTTACTCCGATTGCTTGTCCCCATACATTATTATCATGTCGGTAGCGCATCCGGGAGATGTGCTGCAGACAAAGATAATATTTAACTTTTTTTATTAAACGATATGATTAGCAGATGATCGATGCTCGTTCATCTGCTGATCGCTGCCCTGTTTACACAGGCCAATTATCGGCAACGAGCATCTGCCCGATAATCGTCCTGTGTAAATCTCAGTTTTTACTCAGGATCTGACACAACATTCTAAGCACACTGATGTCTGACCCTCCGCATAGGGTAATGTTTCAGGTTTCCAGCAATAGAAATCTCAAGGCAGTACCAAAGGGGTTTAATTGCTTTATAGAGGCCTTTCATTTTGGAAATCAGTGGTGATTTTAAATCACAGACTTCACCTATGTCATCTTCTCACAATCTAAGATATATCAAAAGATCATTTTGACTGGATTTCCCATTTAACACCTGGTTACAATGCTCAGTGCCAATAGCAATACCAATGGCTACATCCCTCTTAATTATGGCCAGGTCATCAGGCTCACATTACAACTAAAACCAAGTCTATTCTGTCACAAACCGCTCTGCAAATATCTGCCCGTACATGAATATTAAGTTTTTCTCAAATGCTGCCTAACATTTTTCTTTTTCAAAGCCCCCAAAAATAGAAAATATTTCCAAAGCATAGTATCATAAAAGTAAATCAATTTTCAGTTTTCAATGGAGCAAATTTATCAAACAGATTTGACAACAGCTAATAACCGTACTTGTAAAATTCCTGTTTCCAAATCAAGCGTAACGGTAATAACTGTCCTTTTCATGGAGGGCTAAGTAATAGCTTGAATATGCTCCACACAGATAACATCACATGAGGCTTAATATGATAACCAGCACAGATGTTCAGTGAGATCTGTAAATCTGTGAACGGTTAACCATGTTACGCTATGCCTAAAATGGAAGAAATCCTTTCAGATGTTATCTCATGCTTGATGTAATGGAAATTATTTTCTGTTTTGTTGGGAGTTAATGGTAATTGTTCCATTTAGGATGAATTCTCAGTCATATATGGTGTCAAAGATCTCACTCTGGGATGTTGCATATTGTTGTGAAATGCCCCACATAATGCATCAGCTGAATTGTGTAAATAGGAATTCATAATACCCCATTGTTTTAGATGTAACATCTGACTGGAGCATCACTTTTCAGCTATTATACCACAACAGACATACTCCACATTTCCAAGAACCAGGCCCAAGGATATTAAAGGTAACAAAGAGGCCCCTTTACTACAATAATAGAAACATAACATACATAAATCATAACAGTGATGTATGTCTACTGAAGTTTAAAGGGGTTTTCCTAAAACAGCGAGTCATGGGAACAGCTGAATAAAACCAGTCCATAACACCCATTCAAAATAGTGATAGAGACCTTGCATGGGCAGCCTGCTCCCCCCTCCCCCCCCCCACCCGGCGAACAGGATGAAGACCAGCCCATTCTCAGGATCAGTGCAGATCAACATTTTATGACCCTTTTCTATTGATATGCCCTTTATGTGTGAGTTGAGAATGGCCATTTGACCCTTCTACTGAATATTCCAAGCTATGCTCGGGCAAGAAGAAAAGGAGAATCCTGTGGGGAGGGTAAAATGAAAATCTAAAAAATGGTAGTGGTGGGAAGGGGTTGAAAAATAAAAAAACAGTTATGGCTCTTGGAATGTGGCGATAAACAAAATAAAAAAGTAGCTCGGTCCCGAAAACCCCAAATAGGCTGGACCTGCGTGTGTCTCTCCGTTTAGTTCTATGGCAGTTACGGTTACAGCCGTGCACGCTTGGACCCCCCTTCTCCACATCCTGTGGATAAGCCATAAAAGTGTGAGTTGAGAAGGCCGATTTCACTCTCCTACTGATTATCCCAAACTATGCTCGAGCAAGAAGTAAAGGAGAATCCTGTTTTGTCAAAATGAGGGATGCAGATGGAGCTTCTAATCCATAGCAGCTTTTCCCCCCTGCAACTTTTTCATCAGCCCAGGATGATGGAAGAAGTAAGTGCTGCTGCAATGGCTGGGATTGCTATAATCCCCGCCACTTAACCACATCGGTACCCCTTCAAATGCGATCGTGGGATGCTGATGGGTGATCATAGCAGCTAGGGGCCTAGTTTGCTGTACTGGAGCCTATTAGGACCTACCTAAAGCAGGACTATATAGGCTGATTGCCAGTGTAACAGTGTCAGATATAATACACTGCAATACAGAAACATTGCAGTGTATTTTTGAAGCAAACAAAGGATCTCATGGTCAAGTCCCTTAGTGGGACTAATCAAAATGTAAAAAAAAAGTGCTCTGGAAAAAAAATCCTAAGTAAAAAAATTCATCTGGCTTCCCAAAAACAGGCATAAAAACTAATCAAAAAGTAAAAAAAAAAACAATATATTAGAATTGGGGTGGTTACAGTAATCCTCAATTGTAGATGTTAATGATGAGAAAAACCACACAAGGTGTACTCCACCAATAAATAACTGAATAAAAAAAAACAAGGAAAGGGAAGTGGTAGGGCCAAATGATGTGGTTATGTGTGTTGACAATTGGAAAAATTATAATTGCTTATATTATATTAGAGTAGATTATATCAAGTGACGCTAAATGGGTCTAAAAGGGATAGTGTGAGTGACCCCCATCTACACACGCTCCCACAGGTCTAAATTTGCCCAAGTGCAATACCTATAACATTTAAATTATACAATTTTTACATACATGGTATTAATAATGTTATACCCTACCAAACCCTGCCACAGTATGCTAATGCATTCTATCTTATTCTATAGGCAGGGCATATATTAAATCAGCGACCAGGTTAACTGTATTAAAGGAATGCTGACTAGAGTAATATTAGTGAGGATGAGGCATTAAACACTCTAACATCACAACACAACCAGCGACCAAGATATCTAAATTGCCATTTTATAATTTTATATTTGATCAGCATTAGTCAGTAATTTTATTGAAGTGATGCCTGTCATATGAGGCAATACATAGAGAGTATGAAGCAACAAGATGTGTGTGCTCCAACCTACACAAAAGGACACCGGCCTCTTAATATAGCCTCGATCTACCCTGTGTGTAGTAACAACCGCGGAGAAGGACCATGTATGCTCTGGTGCACCTTCCAGAGTTGACTCCTGTAGTATTGTAAAGCCTTGTTCAAACCGCGTGTATTTGATGCGTTTTTGACGCTTTTTTACGTGCCGAAATACGCTTCAAAAACGCATGCTTCCCATTGACATCAATTGGAAAACGCATTGTAGTGCATATGGCACTTTTTTTTACGCTCACATGTTTAAAAAATGCATTGTGTAAAAAAAGAAGCAGCAGGTGATGATTTGAACAGTCACCGACATGCGTTTCGCCGCTATTTCCGGGCTACTTCTAGGGGCGTGGACTGCCGTTCGTACAGCCATTAAATGGGTTTAAAGATGATTCGCATGGAGTCAATCAAAAAATGTACAGTATATATTGATTACACTATATCCAATAGAATTGGGTTTGTAGGGTAACATCTATGTGTTGAATATAAACACATTTTTAAAGTAAGAATAGAGGACAAGAAAGTACCGTATTTTTCGGACTATAAGACGCACCCAGGTTTTAGACAACAGAAAATTGGAAACAATTTCATATTTTACTACTTTTACAAAGAAAAAACTATTTGTTAAAAAAAAAAATTGTTCTGTTCCACCACATTCTGAGAGCCATAACTTTTTATATTTTTTCATGGATTAAGCGGTGTGAGGGCTTATTTTTTTGCGGGGCGAGCTGTAGTTTTTATTGGCACCATTTTTTTGGTACATATGACTTTATCACTTTTTATTTAAATTTTAAGCGCTAAGGTGACCAAAAAAACAACGATTCTGGGGTTTTATGTTTTTTTTACGCCGTTTACCGTGCAAGTTAAATAATGCTATATTATTATATTTTGTTCTTTACAATACACTGCAATACATAGATGAGTTACGGAAACAGCGTAACTCGCTGAGCTACGCTGTTTCCGTAACTCCCATAGTAGTGAATGACAATTACAGAAGCAGCGTAGCATGCGAGCTTCGCTGTTTCCGTAACTACTATTCAGTTCTATGGGAGTTACGGAAACAGCATAGCTCAGCGAGTCACGCTATTTCTGTAACTCGACTATGTACGCTGTTTTCGTAGCTACCGATTTTTTTTCAGCTTGAGCGCATCGATATCTTAACTAGGGCCACTAACATGATGTCAAAATTATTACTATTGTATTAAAGTAGTAATAATTCTGATGTGTAAAAAACAAGCCCTTATAAAGTTACATCGATGGAAAAATAAAAATGTTATGAGTCCTGGAATGCGGCGACACAGAAACAAATAATTTTGTGAAAATGGGTTTTTCTTTTACAAAAGTAGTAAAGCATAATAAAAACTATATTTTTTTCATTCCCCAAAACATTTATCAAAGTTGTTCAATGCGTAATATGTACCCCAAAATGGTTCCTGTAAAAACTACAACTTGTCCCATAAAATCAAGGTTTCATACTGTTTCATAAAAATAAAAAAAAAGTATGACTACTGGAAAACAGAGGGGTAAAGAAATGTTTACCGGTCCTTAAGGCTAAAATGAGTTACCTTACATGGACCAACTATGCACCAACTATAATAACTTGAGACAAAAATTCAAAATCTACATTAAAAAAAGTGCCATTTTTGAGGGGGTAAAGGGGTTAATTTTAAGGACGAGTGGTGTACTAAACACACCAGCCACATTCAAGTCAGTTTGGATGTAGATATTGATGAATTTGGTGATTTAAATCCACACGAGGTCTCCATGACAAGATTGAACCTGTCAGAAACAAAGGACTATAGAGTGAACAACCTCTACTTCAAAGCCTTGTTTATTTGCTATTGCACCGCTCCAAAGGTACAAAAATGTATTTTCACAAGGCAATTTTGGAGTATTGTTTTAGGATATACAGCACAATCAGTGGTGCAAATCATTTTCACTGTTGATATGTTGCAGATCACTGATAGTTCTACTTTGACAAGGCACATACTGGTGGTAAGCCAGATTGGCAGGAGTACACACAGTTCCTCTGAACAGTCTGATCCAAGCCCATCTATAAATCCAACAAAATAAGGATACAAAACACATACTTCTCTAAGAAGCCAACCTTGACAGGTCATTGTGCCACTGTAAGAAAGGACTATGCAACCAGTAGTTGACTTAAATAAGCAATAAATCAACTATACAATGTAGTAAGGTTGTGTGACACAAGTGGTTAAACAAATACGGCTTTTTCCAAAGGCGTTACTGACCATTTTTGCCATAGGTATAAAATTTGACTTAAAGAGGTTGTCCGCAAGTATAGAAAATTTTCATATTAGTTGTTCATAGTAAAAAGTGATTTACTAATATATAGTTTGTCACGGATGTAGCGGAGTAGCAGCTGGCCAAACAAATATAGTAACAGTCACTTGAACGAGAGTACCTGCATAGCTGGTTAAATGGAAGCTGGCTTGTGCCGGACTATCGGAAGCTGGCTTGTGCCGGACTATCGGAAGATGGCTTTTGCCGGACTATCGGAAGATGGCTTCTGCCGGACTATCGGAAGATGGCTTTTGCCGGACTATCGGAAGCTGTCTTATGCCAGACTATCAGAAGCTGGGAAAAAGGAAAAGGGAGGAAACCTCCAGCTCACCAGCTTCACACTCCTGTGTTAGATATCGCCCGGATCAGCCGCCACGGCTCGCGGCAAGAAACAATAGCAACGAAGAGAAAGGATCCAGCGATGTATAATGTAGATAAGGGAAAACTGGGTTCCCACTTTATTGGAAAATAATCCACGAACAATGACACAAAGTAACGGAAACACCAGGAGGGTAACAAGGTGGTGGAATGGCAAAAAAAGAAGAGAAGCCTACGCGTTTCAAGCACTGACTGTGCTCTTAGTCATGGCTCAGACGAATGAGCTGCTGCAAGGCGTCAAGGTAAATATATCCTGGAAAGGTGGAAGGAAGTACCTGGAACGTAACAACGCCCTCTAATATGGTAATTTAGGATCCAGGAAACTAGATCAATAAGTAGGTATGAATAAAATATAACCTGAATATAGCTAATGTACACGGAGGAAAACTAAAATAGAATATAAACGTGAATTGTATACTGTTGGTAGAAAAAATAAAAAATGAATGTATAGCTGGAATGTCCATATATTTAGCACTTGCAGAGCGTCATAAGTCGAAGTTATATATATCAGAACAGAGGAATAGAAAAATTTATATACAATGTACATAACATAAACCAATAAATATGCACAGTGAAGAAAATAATACATAACATAATAAGAAAAAAAGGAATATATAAACATATAATTTACTGACCGGAACAGTAAAGTCGGCAAATGAGAGCCATAACTGATAACAAATTTATACATTTACATAAGGATTTAAATATATTGTTTGTAATGGTATATATTACCACAGTTACTAATGACATAAATAATATTGTAACTCACATCGGCCAAAATATATAGAAATACATATAAATTGAATGAATGACATATTAATAGAAACAAAATCCATAAGGGAGATATTTATAAAGATAAAATGTAAGACATAAAAACGGAATATCTTGAGACCAAGATATTAACCACAATTGTAAAATTGTGATGAAATGGATAAACACAGACACGAAGATGTCAAAAAGATGGAAATTACAAAATTCACATAAATAAATGAGTATAATCTCATAATTGGACTTTGTTTGCTAATATTAATAGAATATGGAATAAGATAATGATTTAAAGAAATGCACATAAATGCAGCAGCAGTAATGTACAGATCATAATCATAAGAAGCTAAATAATGTGAAAATATCAATAATGGAACATCAATTCTTTACGGGTGAGTGACCCGATACCTGAGACAATAGGACGCATGGGTGGGGGGATGATACCCTTATGAGTCTTGGGTAGTGCATATAAAACCCACATCAATTGTAATAGTGACCATGTTGTCTACATAGTGGAATGTTCACACTGCAACCTAAAATATGTGGGTTGTACCACAAGGAGACTAAAGGTGAGGATACTAGAACATCTTAGCTATATCAGGAATCCGGCCATAGTCAATATTTCCAACGCAAGTAGGCATTTTATTTCCTGTCATGATCGAAACATCAATTATTTTCGGATATATGCTATAGAAAAAATGATTAAAACTCATAGAGGAGGCGATCTTAAACACAGGTTACAAACTCGGGAGGCATTTTGGATTTATCATTTAAATACTAGATTTCCATATGGTCTTAACCTCCGTAAAGAATTGATGTTCCATTATTGATATTTTCACATTATTTAGCTTCTTATGATTATGATCTGTACATTACTGCTGCTGCATTTATGTGCATTTCTTTAAATCATTATCTTATTCCATATTCTATTAATATTAGCAAACAAAGTCCAATTATGAGATTATACTCATTTATTTATGTGAATTTTGTAATTTCCATCTTTTTGACATCTTCGTGTCTGTGTTTATCCATTTCATCACAATTTTACAATTGTGGTTAATATCTTGGTCTCAAGATATTCCGTTTTTATGTCTTACATTTTATCTTTATAAATATCTCCCTTATGGATTTTGTTTCTATTAATATGTCATTCATTCAATTTATATGTATTTCTATATATTTTGGCCGATGTGAGTTACAATATTATTTATGTCATTAGTAACTGTGGTAATATATACCATTACAAACAATATATTTAAATCCTTATGTAAATGTATAAATTTGTTATCAGTTATGGCTCTCATTTGCCGACTTTACTGTTCCGGTCAGTAAATTATATGTTTATATATTCCTTTTTTTCTTATTATGTTATGTATTATTTTCTTCACTGTGCATATTTATTGGTTTATGTTATGTACATTGTATATAAATTTTTCTATTCCTCTGTTCTGATATATATAACTTCGACTTATGACGCTCTGCAAGTGCTAAATATATGGACATTCCAGCTATACATTCATTTTTTATTTTTTCTACCAACAGTATACAATTCACGTTTATATTCTATTTTAGTTTTCCTCCGTGTACATTAGCTATATTCAGGTTATATTTTATTCATACCTACTTATTGATCTAGTTTCCTGGATCCTAAATTACCATATTAGAGGGCGTTGTTACGTTCCAGGTACTTCCTTCCACCTTTCCAGGATATATTTACCTTGACGCCTTGCAGCAGCTCATTCGTCTGAGCCATGACTAAGAGCACAGTCAGTGCTTGAAACGCGTAGGCTTCTCTTCTTTTTTTGCCATTCCACCACCTTGTTACCCTCCTGGTGTTTCCGTTACTTTGTGTCATTGTTCGTGGATTATTTTCCAATAAAGTGGGAACCCAGTTTTCCCTTATCTACATTATACATCGCTGGATCCTTTCTCTTCGTTGCTATCAGAAGCTGGCTTATGCCAGACTATCGGAAGCTGGCTTGTGCTGGATTATCAGAAACTGGCTTGTGCTGGACTAACGGATGCTGACTTGTGCTGAATAATCGTAAGCTGGCTTGTGCTGGATAATCAGACTTGTCTCGGATACAGGACATGGATACTGTAGTCATCACAGACACTGGACTTGACACGGACACCGGACCCGCATAGGGAAGTTGTCACGATTGCTGGACTTGACATGGATACTGAAGTCATCACGGACACTGTACCGACACGGATAGTGAAGTCGTCACGTACACTGGACTTGACACAGAGACCAATACTGAAGTTGTCATGGACACAGGACTTGACGCCGGACACAGATACTGAAGTCGTCACGGCACTGGACTTGACACGGACACGGATACTAAAGCCGTCACGCATGCTGTTAGACATGATATTGTAGCACAATTTGGTACAAACTATGGCGGTCCCAAATCTCTTATTATTTAGCAATAGTGTCTGGAGCTATCTACAGGGGGGGCTGTATCTGGAGCTATCTACAGGGGGACTGTGTGTGGAGCTATCTACAGGGGGACTGTGTGTGGAGCTATCTACAGGGGGCCTGTATCTGGAGCTATCTACAGGGGGGCTGTGTCTGGAGCTATTTACAGGGGGGCTGTATCTGGAGCTATCTACAGGGGGGGCTGTGTCTGGAGCTATCTACAGGGGGGGCTGTGTCTGGAGCTATTTACAGGGGGGCTGTGTCTGGAGATATGTACAGGGGGCTGTATCTGGCGCTATGTACAGGGGGCTGTATCTGGAGCTATCTACAGGGGGACTGTGTGTGGAGCTATCTACAGTGGGCTGTATCTGGAGCTATCTACAGGGGGGCTGTGTCTGGAGCTATCTACAGGGGGGCTGTGTCTGGAGCTATTTACAGGGGGGGCTGTATCTGAAGCTATGTACAGGGGGCTGTATCTGGCGCTATGTACAGGGGGGTTGTATCTGGAGCTATCTACAGGGGGCTGTATCTGGCGCTATGTACAGGGGGGGCTGTGTCTGGAGCTACCTACAGGGGGCTGTATCTGGAGCTATCTACAGGGGGACTGTGTCTGGAGCTATCTACAGGGGGGGCTGTATCTGGAGCTATCTACAGGGGGACTGTGTGTGGAGCTATCTACAGGGGGACTGTGTGTGGAGCTATCTACAGGGGGCCTGTATCTGGAGCTATCTACAGGGGGGCTGTGTCTGGAGCTATCTACAGGGGGGGCTGTGTCTGGAGCTATTTACAGGGGGGCTGTGTCTGGAGATATGTACAGGGGGCTGTATCTGGTGCTATGTACAGGGGGGCTGTATCTGGAGCTATCTACAGGGGGACTGTGTCTGGAGCTATCTACAGGGGGGCTGTGTCTGGAGATATGTACAGGGGGCTGTATCTGGAGCTATCTACATGGGGACTTTGTGTGGAGATATCTACAGGGGGCTGTATCTGGAGCTATCTACAGGGGGGGCTTTATCTGGAGCTATCTACAGGGGGGCTGTGTCTGGAGCTATTTACAGGGGGGCTGTGTCTGGAGATATGTACAGGGGGCTGTATCTGGCGCTATGTACAGGGGGGCTGTGTGTGGCACTATCTACAGGGGGCTGTATCTGGAGCTATCTACAGGGGGACCGTGTGTGGAGCTACCTACAGGGGGACCGTGTGTGGAGCTACCTACAGGGGGACCGTGTGTGGCGCTATCTACAGGGGGGCTGTGTGTGGCGCAATCTACAGGGGGCTGTGTGTGGAACTATCTACAGGGGGCTGTATCTGGAGCTATCTACAGGGGGACCGTGTGTGGAGCTATCTACAGGGGGACCGTGTGTGGAGCTATCTACAGGGGGACCGTGTGTGGCGCTATCTACAGGGGGGCTGTGTGTGGAGCAATCTACAGGGGGCTGTGTGTGGAGCTATCTACAGGGGGCTGTATCTGGAGCTAGCTACAGGGGGGCTGTATCTGGAGCTATCTACAGGGGGGGGCTGTATATGGAGCTATCTACAGGGGGGGTGCTGTATCTGAAGCTATCTACAGGGGGGCTTTGTCTGGAGCTATCTACAGGGGGGCTGTGTCTGGAGCTATTTACAGGGGGGCTGTGTCTGGAGATATGTACAGGGGGCTGTATCTGGTGCTATGTACAGGGGGGCTGTATCTGGAGCTATCTACAGGGGGACTGTGTGTGGAGCTATCTACAGGGGGACTGTGTGTGGAGCTGTCTACAGGGAGACTGTGTCTGGAGCTGTCTACAGGGGGGCTGTGTCTGGAGCTATTTACAGGGGTGTTGTGTCTGGAGATATGTACAGGGGGCTGTATCTGGCGCTATGTACAGGGGGGCTGTGTGTGGCACTATCTACAGGGGGCTGTATCTGGAGCCATCTACAGGGGGACCGTGTGTGGAGCTATCTACAGGGGGACCGTGTGTGGCGCTATCTACAGGGGGGCTGTGTGTGGAGCAATCTACAGGGGGGCTGTGTGTGGAGCTATCTACAGGGGGGCTGTATCTGGCGCTATCTACAGGGGGGCTGTATCTGGAGCTTGCTACAGGGGGCTGTATCTGGAGCTATCTACAAGGGGGCTGTGTCTGGAGCTATTTACAGGGGGGCTGTGTCTGGAGCTATTTACAGGGGGGCTGTGTCTGGAGATATGTACAGGGGCCTGTATCTGGTGCTATGTACAGGGGGGCTGTATCTGGAGCTATCTACAGGGGGACTGTGTTTGGAGCTATCTACAGGGGGACTGTGTGTGGAGCTATCTACAGGAAGACTGTGTCTGGAGCTATCTACAGGGGACCTGTATCTGGAGCTATCTACAGGGGGGCTGTGTCTGGAGCTATCTACAGGGGGGGGCTGTGTCTGGAGCTATTTACAGGGGGGCTGTGTCTGGAGATATGTACAGGGGGCTGTATCTGGTGCTATGTACAGGGGGGCTGTATCTGGAGCTATCTACAGGGGGACTGTGTCTGGAGCTATCTACAGGGGGGCTGTGTCTGGAGATATGTACAGGGGGCTGTATCTGGAGCTATCTACATGGGGACTTTGTGTGGAGATATCTACAGGGGGCTGTATCTGGAGCTATCTACAGGGGGGGCTTTATCTGGAGCTATCTACAGGGGGGCTGTGTCTGGAGCTATTTAGAGGGGGGCTGTGTCTGGAGATATGTACAGGGGGCTGTATCTGGCGCTATGTACAGGGGGGCTGTGTGTGGCACTATCTACAGGGGGCTGTATCTGGAGCTATCTACAGGGGGACCGTGTGTGGAGCTACCTACAGGGGGACCGTGTGTGGAGCTACCTACAGGGGGACCGTGTGTGGCGCTATCTACAGGGGGGCTGTGTGTGGCGCAATCTACAGGGGGCTGTGTGTGGAACTATCTACAGGGGGCTGTATCTGGAGCTATCTACAGGGGGACCGTGTGTGGAGCTATCTACAGGGGGACCGTGTGTGGAGCTATCTACAGGGGGACCGTGTGTGGCGCTATCTACAGGGGGGCTGTGTGTGGAGCAATCTACAGGGGGCTGTGTGTGGAGCTATCTACAGGGGGCTGTATCTGGAGCTAGCTACAGGGGGGCTGTATCTGGAGCTATCTACAGGGGGGGGGCTGTATATGGAGCTATCTACAGGGGGGGGGGCTGTATCTGAAGCTATCTACAGGGGGGCTTTGTCTGGAGCTATCTACAGGGGGGCTGTGTCTGGAGCTATTTACAGGGGGGCTGTGTCTGGAGATATGTACAGGGGGCTGTATCTGGTGCTATGTACAGGGGGGCTGTATCTGGAGCTATCTACAGGGGGACTGTGTGTGGAGCTATCTACAGGGGGACTGTGTGTGGAGCTGTCTACAGGGAGACTGTGTCTGGAGCTGTCTACAGGGGGGCTGTGTCTGGAGCTATTTACAGGGGTGTTGTGTCTGGAGATATGTACAGGGGGCTGTATCTGGCGCTATGTACAGGGGGTCTGTGTGTGGCACTATCTACAGGGGGCTGTATCTGGAGCCATCTACAGGGGGACCGTGTGTGGAGCTATCTACAGGGGGACCGTGTGTGGCGCTATCTACAGGGGGGCTGTGTGTGGAGCAATCTACAGGGGGGCTGTGTGTGGAGCTATCTACAGGGGGGCTGTATCTGGCGCTATCTACAGGGGGGCTGTATCTGGAGCTTGCTACAGGGGGCTGTATCTGGAGCTATCTACAAGGGGGCTGTGTCTGGAGCTATCTACAGGGGGGCTGTGTCTGGAGCTATTTACAGGGGGGCTGTGTCTGGAGATATGTACAGGGGCCTGTATCTGGTGCTATGTACAGGGGGGCTGTATCTGGAGCTATCTACAGGGGGACTGTGTTTGGAGCTATCTACAGGGGGACTGTGTGTGGAGCTATCTACAGGAAGACTGTGTCTGGAGCTATCTACAGGGGGCCTGTATCTGGAGCTATCTACAGGGGGGCTGTGTCTGGAGCTATCTACAGGGGGGGGCTGTGTCTGGAGCTATTTACAGGGGGGTTGTGTCTGGAGATATGTACAGGGGGCTGTATCTGGCGCTATGTACAGGGGGGCTGTGTGTGGCACTATCTACAGGGGGCTGTATCTGGAGCTGTCTACAGGGGGACCGTGTGTGGAGCTATCTACAGGGGGACCGTGTGTGGCGCTATCTACAGGGGGGCTGTGTGTGGAGCAATCTACAGGGGGGCTGTGTGTGGAGCTATCTACAGGGAGGCTGTATCTGGCGCTATCTACAGGGGGGCTGTATCTGGATCTAGCTACAGGGGGGCTGTATCTGGAGCTATCTACAGGGGGGGCTGTATCTGGAGCTATCTACAGGGGGGGCTGTATCTGGAGCTATCTACAGGGGGGACTGTATCTGGAGCTATCTACAGGGGGGCTGTGTGTGGAGCTATCTACAGGAAGACTGTGTCTGGAGCTATCTACAGGGGGCCTGTATCTGGAGCTATCTACTGGGGGCTGTGTCTGGAGCTATCTACAGGGGGGGCTGTGTCTGGAGCTATTTACAGGGGGGTTGTGTCTGGAGATATGTACAGGGGGCTGTGTGTGGCACTATCTACAGGGGGCTGTATCTGGAGCTATCTACAGGGGGACCGTGTGTGGAGCTATCTACAGGGGGACCGTGTGTGGCGCTATCTACAGGGGGGCTGTGTGTGGAGCAATCTACAGTGGGGCTGTGTGTGGAGCTATCTACAGGGAGGCTGTATCTGGCGCTATCTACAGGGGGGCTGTATCTGGATCTAGCTACAGGGGGGCTGTATCTGGAGCTATCTACAGGGGGGGCTGTATCTGGAGCTATCTACAGGGGGGGCTGTATCTGGAGCTATCTACAGGGGGGACTGTATCTGGAGCTATCTACAGGGGGGCTGTGTGTGGCACTATGTACAGGGGGGCTGTGTGTGGAGCTATCTACAGGGGGGCTGTGTGTGGAGCTATCTACAGGGGCTGTATCTGGAGCTATCTACAGGGGGGCTGTGTGTGGCACTATCTACAGGGGGGCTGTATATGGAGCGATCTACAGGGGGGCTGTATCTGGCGCTATCTACAGGGGGCTGTATCTGGCGCTATCTACAGGGGGGCTGTATCTGGAGCTATCTACAGGGGGGCTGTATCTGGAGCTATCTACAGGGGGGCTGTGTGTGGCACTATCTACAGGGGGGCTGTATATGGAGCGATCTACAGGGGGGCTGTATCTGGCGCTATCTACAGGGGGCTGTATCTGGCGCTATCTACAGGGGCTGTATCTGGAGCTATCTACAGGGGGGCTGTGTGCGGCACTATCTACAGGGGGGCTGTATATGGAGCGATCTACAGGGGGGCTGTATCTGGCGCTATCTACAGGGGGG
This sequence comes from Rhinoderma darwinii, assembly GCF_050947455.1. Taxonomy (NCBI): domain Eukaryota; kingdom Metazoa; phylum Chordata; class Amphibia; order Anura; family Rhinodermatidae; genus Rhinoderma; species Rhinoderma darwinii. The sequence goes on from NC_134687.1 coordinate 223,077,068, forward strand.
CTGTGTGTGATGCTATCTACAGGGAGGCTGTGTCTGGTGCTATCTACAGGGGGGCTGTGTCTGGCGCTATCTACAGGGGGCTGTGTCTGACGCTATCTACAGGGGGCTGTGTGTGTAGCTATCTACAGGGGGGCTGTGTCTGGCGCTATGTACAGGGGGGCTGTGTGTGGAGCGATCTACAGGGGGGCTCTGGTGGATGATTTTTCCATTGACTGGTAGCAGAGTTACACAACTGGAAAAAAAAAATCTTGATCATGTAACTCTGCTACCTGTCAATTGAAAAGTCATCCACCACAGGGTCTCCCTCTTGACTTTCATTGTTCTCAGCCTTTTGGTTTGTCCTGCAGCTGCTGCTGCCGTGATGAGCAAATGTTATACCCAGGATAGGAAAAGTAACACAAAGACGACATAACCTGATCCATAATATCTGTGATATCCAGAGAGTCTAGAGATCCGCATTGAAAATGTGCGCGGGTTATTTGCAGAAGGATCTGGCTGTGATTTGATGGGTTTATGCCGGATATTGGGCGTGGTTAGGGGCGTGGCTTAAAATGTCCCTCTTTTCCGAATTCAAAAGTTGGGAGGTATGTGTAATATTACGGTATTACTCTAAAAAAAAAACTAGGGGTCTGCTGAGGATGTGTGGACCATTTAGAAAGATCCCTATCAAGCTTGTGAAACATATGCAGATTTTATTTTTTATTGGAACCAAAAGATTCATAATGTCATGAACAGTGTGTGGCCAGGCATTGTCATGCAAAAGCAGCACAGTCTTGGACAGCAATTCTTGCAATGAACAGCCTTCCACAGTCATACCACCAGGGCTATAGAACATAAAATTCACAATGAATTTCATTAGTGAAGAGCATTTTGCCCACAAAAATGTGAATTACAGACCAGACCTGTTCTTTCATTCAATCACACTACTTGGGGCCTTATTGCTAAACTGACTGTATCAACAACACAAGATCTGAGCATTATAAAGCTTTACTCCACTACATGCAACACAATAACCGTAATAATTTGGGGAATCCTTTTCTATGACTTTCTCTGTAATGTTTTAAACTATAAATTTCATGTGAACTATTCACCTACAAAATAATCATAAAAAATATGCTAATGACCTGTTAAAATAAACCATACAAACGTTAGAATAATGCATCCATAGTACAAAGATACTACATGACATTTGTTAGCAGCACTAGAATTAACCTTCACTGACTTAAACGAAGGATTTATCTGTTCATCTTTTCTTTTAGATATAGTCAGGTCTTATTGGCCACAATCCCTTCTTGTTCTTTTGTGTATGCCTATTATTCAACCTGTAATTCCTGTTTGCTCTGCAGCATGTATCTTACTAACATTTTGTTTGAAAGTGCCAACATACCGGACTGCACTATGCCAGTATAGGGCAGCGCTGCATATACGTACTGTAGGATTTTATGAAGGGAACACACACATCACATAGCACCTGCTGCCATCCTGCATGCCACTACCCCACTCCGTTACGTCACTGTCACTGATATACTGGTACAGTTAAAAAAAGAAGAAAACTCTCGTGCACTAAGTCTGTGGTCAGTGCATACTTACTATAAGTTTATTTATCTAACATACAGAATTCATTGATTTTAATGTATATGTTCATTCCAACTCTTTTCATTTTAACTCAACACTTTTTTTTATACTTTATTGGTATTTTTGATTTTGAAAAAAATTATTTTGCCCATTGGCCACCAGACAGACCCTAAATACCTTCAGATTGTTTGCAGATCCTGTTAAAGTTGAATATGTCCAAAAATATTTAAGCGTATGCATTGGTGACAACGCCCTAACTTTTAATATAAGAGGTTAACTTGCAGTCCTATGGAAACGACAGATCAGAGGTGTAACTTGAAACTCCAGGGCCCCCATGCAAAATCCGTAACAGGGCCCCCATGTGCCATTTAAAATACTAGTATCTTCTAATGTAACCAAAGGGATTTTGGACCCTCTTAGTTAAGGCGCCCTAAAGATACTGCTACCTCTACACCCCTAAATCTCCGATACCCTACAGATAATGCATCATCTCACCATGGGTTTTGCCGGATTCCAAACTCAGATCTAGTCCATCTGTACATGCTGGATTTCTGAGGTTAGGTCCAATGTGATGTGGATAGTCAGCAATAACTAGAGAGTGGGCCGCCCACGCTATGCTTTAAGCAAATCATATTATATTTGTGCAACTGCACAAGAGAGAGACACAGATGCTGATGGGCCATCATCTCCCAAACAGCTGTTGCCCCATGCCATCTCATTCATGTCAAATGCATAAGAGCTTCACTGACTGTCAGATTGTGAATGTTGTGTATGAAGTATGTGTACAAGTGTGCATGACCTGCTTGTCAACGGTACACCTGCTTGTCAGAAGGAAGAAACGGTTGCCCACCACTTCTCATTGTACTTCACAAAACAATATAAGACACAGCTTAAACTCAAGGCCAAGAGAATTAGTAATGTACGAAATGAATTGATGAGGTTAAAATTAGATACAAGATTACAAATTTTGGGATGTAGGGAGAACGAAAAAAGGGATCATCCACGGTTAGGGGAAGTTGAGAAATGTGAACGGAAAATCGGGTCAAGAGTGTTGTGGTTTTTGTAAGTATTTTTTTTTTTCGTTTTTCCATCGTCACATTCAAATAGCTATAACTTTTTTATTTTCACGTGGACATGGCTGTATGGGAACTTGTTTTTTGGGGGATGAGTTGTATTTTTAATGACACCGTTTTGGGGTATATAGAATTTTTGTATTAACTTTTATTAACTTTTTTATGGGGGATATAAAAACAGAAATGTAGCCATTGTTCTATGCATTTTCCATTTACGTCATTTACCGTACGGCAACATGCTACCTTAATTCTATGGGTCAGTACGGTTACGACAATACCAAATATGTATAGTTTTTTTATGTTTTACTACTTTTGCAGAATAAAAACACTTTTGAACTAAAATAATTTTATTTTGCATCGCCTCATTCCAAGAGCCATAACTATTTGATTTTTCCATCAATGTCGCCATATGAGGGCTTATTTTTTGCACTACTTCATTGCTACCATTTTGGGAAACATGAGACTTATTGATTAACCTTTTATTATTATTTTTTGGGGGAATGGAAAAAAATAGCAATTTTGCCGTAGTTTTTTTCGTGGTTTTTTTTCGGCATTCAACTTGCCGTTTAAATAATAGGCTAACTTTATTTTTAGGGTCATTATGATTGCTGGGATACTATATATGTGTAATTTTTATTTTATTTTTACACTTCTACTAAATAAAACCATTTTTATGGGTAAAAAATGGGTTTTATTTTTTTTAGGTTTACCTTTTATACATTTTTTATTTCAGATTAATAATTTTTTTAGTCCCACTAGGGGACTTCATTATGCGATCTTTAGATTGCAGATATAATGCTTTGGTATACTTAGTATACCAGAGCATTATTGCCTGTCAGAGTAAAACTGACACTTCCTAATAGGTATATAGCCAGGGCAGGCCTGGGGGCCTTTGTTAGGCCCCTGTCTGCCATGGCACCCCATCGGATGCCCGCAATTGCACGACTCAAATGCAGCAGTCGCTAATGACCGCGGCATTTAAGGGGTTAAACGGTCGCGATCGAGGTAAACTTCGATTGCTACCGTTGGAGGAGCCCAGCTGTCACCAGACAGCAGAACCCCTGCTCCAACCTGCACGGGACACCCGTGCAAAGCGTTGATTAGGCCGCCATGAAAAGGCGGCGGCCTAGAATAAAGCCCCTTAATGACCGCCGTGAAAAGCATTGTCAAATGCCTTTAAATGTAAATGTGTATTTTGCAGACCTTGATTAATGGTTTATTCCATAAGGTAAACTGTGGCGTGGAAGACAGATACATGTATACACCACAAGTCTGCTTTAAAGTAGATTTCCACTCAAAATATAAAAACTGCCATAAATCAGTCAATTTAAAATTTACAGCAGTAGTCAAACTTTGGTAAACATGTCTTTTTTATTTACTTACAAAGATATAGCAATTTACCTATAATAACGACAGCCATTTTGGCATATGTGACAACAAGAAGTGCAGTCATACTGGTTGTCAGCTTTGAATTAGCTTCTCAGTAACTGATGGTAAACGTGTCACTTTGTTCTTGATTAACTGTGCTGACAAAATTATAAATTACATCAGTTTCTAAGAAGCTAATTCAAAGGTACTTTTACAAAAATGGCCGCCACGACAACACAAGTCAAAGAAACAAATTCGAAACTTTGGCTATTGCTCTAACTTTTGATTTACTAATACATGGACAGTTTTACAGTTTGGATAGAAGACCTCTTTATTAAGTCTACTTAAAAGTACATATTCAAGAATGTATGAAAGTCTGGGCTCTGTCAAGGAATCACTACTTGAGCAATTCCACAGAGTGAAAGTTTATAGAATAGCTATACGAGTAATTCCCCAAAGGCAGCTGGAGACTGTCTGGATCAAGCATACAAGTAAATCAGCTACCTCAAGTCCATCACCACTTTGGTCAGGTGAGTCTAAGGCTACTCTATTGTCTTCACCGAGCCCGCCGTAAGGCAGCTTGGATTTGTCCGCATAGAACCCATGTTGCTTTTACAGAATAAGGTGTTGGACAAGAGGTGCAAGGCGGGCAATACCGGAACGGATAACCAGACAAGCCAGCGGGGTAATCAGCAAGCAGGGTTCAAACCAGGTGATACTAAAAGTCCAAATCGCAAAACAGAAGAATACCAGGAGTTGCAGAGGTTGAAACCAGCCGTGAGCAGAATATCCTAATCAGTGAGCAGAAAGAAAATCCAAAGACGAAGTGCAGTTCAAAGAATCCAAGTAGTCAAGGTGATTCAGGGTGTAACCAGGAGCTTGATCAGACACATGCATTCACAAGAAAATCACAAGCAACAAACAAGAAACTGAACAGACTCAAATACTCCACCCTTGGCCCTGATAGGTTGCAGACAGAGAAATAAGATTGGCTCTGCATTTCAAACCAGGGCCACCCAGAAGCTTGGCTAGTATTCATAACAACCTAAAAGTGCAAAGAGAGTGCAAAGACAACCCCTTTTTAAATGGAAGCCGACTTTTCTCCAGGAAAGCCTCGTCTGGGCATAGAATTACAAATGTAACCGTCTTTACTTTGACTTTTAACAGATTAAATAAACAATGGCTAGATCTCTTATCTCAACTTTTTCAATGACTTTTTAATGTCTTTTGTTATGTGATATCATGCTGCAGCAAGTTATCAGAATCAAGTTAAAGATGACTACATCTGTACATGGCGGCCATTGAAAGGAACGGCTGTTCATGTAATGCATCAGGTCTGCCATACGGAGCAGCTCTCTGTTCTGGCACATAGATGGGTGTCCTGAGCATGGTCCTGAGACACTTACTTGTAAAGGGGGCAATCGAAATAATACCTATATAAGCTCATTGTAGTGGTGAACTGTTATTTGGGCAATTCACTAATATACAATTGCTGGATTGAAAACATTTACAGTGCAATGTTTCATTTATTGACAGCTCTTTGTGTAAATTTGTCTCCCTATGCTTAGATATAGGAAGAGAGGCCGGTCTGGAATAATAATGATTCAGTGCACCAAAAGCTCTTAGAAAGACGTTCCAATAAAATAAGGTGAGGCAACGTGGGGCATCTCAGGTCAGGCATAAGTGAACAAAAATAAACAACGGAATTGTGCAGACAAGCAGCTCCCCCTTGGCTGTTTTGCATATTATAGTTAAATGTATGGAGTGCAGTACATCTGCTAATAGTGGGTTGTGTTCCAGCACAAAAACGGGAAAAAAAGTGCAATAAAAAGGACTAATAAATGTACAGCATTATTTAATAATGCGACTATTTTAACACGCTACGGGATAGTGACCGTTACAGCCCATCAGCAAGCTAATGTCTGCCTATAGAGCACAGGCTATTGCCATATAACAACCTTTGGTCTATTGGTGCAAAGGAAAAGTAGAGAAGTTGCCCATAGCAACCAATTAGGTTTCTGCTTATTTTTTCCGGAGAGCTTCAGCAAAATGGAATCTGATTGGTTGAAGCAAGTACTCTACTCTTTACACCATTTTTGATGAATCTCCCCCACTGTACCTAAACTACAGCAGCACCCTGCTGTATGTTCAGGTAAGGAGCTGTTTTGTATGTAAAATTTTAGTTTGTTGCGTACATTTTTTTTTCACTTTATAAAAGCTGTTCCAGGACTGCACTGTTACAAGAAGGCTTAAGTGATTACAATATTCCAAATTACAAGATCCATTGGAACTGATCAGTATCTGACCAGCATAAAATGTTACTGTCATGATCAGCTACCTTGGTAAGAACTAACCCTGCAAATGTGTAGGTCAAACTGGCGCTCGAATAATTAAGTGACACTAGATAGAATTTATATTAAAGCATGTCCAATAAATTTTGTGATTGATGGAACAGCTTTTGATAGGTCTGAAAAAAATGGATCCTCGCTATGAATGAAGATTTTCATTCTAGCCAGAAAGCCATGGTCAGATCTGCTGGCATGAATGCTCAAGATCAACAAGGCTCAGTTCACATTGCGTTTGGACAACAGACATATACAATTGTAAGCCTATACAATTGTATAGACTGCCATTGACTATGGTGACATTGATGTGTACATCAGGAAAAATTCTGTCGTATACATCAAATATAATGCCCAAATGTATTAATACCCAACCATAAGAAAACAATGCATAAGTAGATACATGTTACGAATATTATAAAATAATCTTTTATATTTAAACAACTTGCTTTAAGAAAATAAAAATCTTAAAAATCAACAACTAGAGTAATAAGCATTTGTCACACAGAAATATGTGACAGTCATGTAACAGCAGAATTCACATCACTATAAAAGGACATGTTCTTTACTAGAAATCATATTAAACCACTGACACACAATGAATGCAATTATACGCTTACACATTCCACAGCATCCACAACCGGAGCCAAATCCCACTTATTTCCTCCACCGCAATCCGCAACACTTCAGTTTTCCTTCAAGCAATATAGGTGTATAATAAAATGACTGTTAAATCCATAACTGCTGGAGCACTGAACATGCACACTATTGGCATGCTGTACATATGTCAATTTCTTTGCAATTACTTCTTCCCACAAATACAGATGTAACTTTCTCTAAGCTATAGATAAACCCACATGTGGGATTCTAGTAATTAAACTGAAGTTAGAGGTTGGAGACAATGTAACTGTTATATTAGGGCATTATATTCGAAGCAATTCCGTAATTGGGTATTAACAAAATTGTTCCCTTTACAGGCGGGAGTAGTTGTGATCATAAAAGTGTTTCTCTGAAGGTTCCTGTCAGCAGAATATTGATTTGGGCATGCTGGCACGCATTTCTTTTCAGGCTGCTCATGTATTTTGCTTCTTTCGCCAGTAGAAGATGGTGGGGGTATTGGATTTCCCTGCTCTGTTTTCCGAACTGCTCCCAACAAATCATCTAGTTCCCTGGTGCAACAAACATTTTTATTTCAGACAATTGTACTCGGCTATTATTTTTTATGCAATTCCTAATATGAATATAAAGAAATGAGAAATATTAAAGCTTTTTACATACAGTCCAGTCTTCCCGTATTGCATCTGATTATGTGCGGGTCACCAAACATCACAGGGCTGGTGGTCCACTGACATTTCTGATAAGTTGAAAAATGTCAGCTAAGGTAGAGCTCATTGTCATACCACTCATGAACACAGCCATATTACAGGTCTTTACAAGCTCCAAGTTGTATAGAGCTGTAATATGACCCCCATTAAAATCTATGCCTTTACTGTACCTCTGTGGGCCTACAATACCATATAGGAGCATATAGGGTTTTTTCAGACAGATTGAAACGGTACCCGACAGAAAAAAAGTGTGCTATGCTTCATTGAATGCCATATTATGAAGATATACTACACTACAAGCTTTGCTTCTGGAGGAGAATATCCCCGTAATACGGGGCTGTATAGAGGCACCATATGACGGGGACTGTAGGGACTCTATATGCCACCATATAAGCTGAATGCACACAGCTCAGCCATGTGCATGAGGCTTAGAGCTGCCCATATACTAAAGATTTTTGGCCACAACTTTATTATATATTTCTTCAACTGACACAAACATCTGAATGTACAGATATTGTCTAGTTTAGGGTTAATCAGTTTTTACTTGGGTATAAAAGAATCAAGCACACAAATGTTTAAATAAGCAAAAGTGATAAAACACTTACATAAGTACTGTAGGTTTTACCTCCCCATTGACTTTAAAAGGGGAAAACCTGCAACAAAAAAGCAGCAATTACGCAAAAATACAATTGACATGCTACGGATTAACAAACCGCACCGCAGGTCAATTTCTGAGCATTTTTCATCTGCTTATCATTTACGTTCAGCATTTATCATCTGCTGCTACTGTATTATGCTGTGGATTTTCCGCAAAGAAGCACGTGCTGAAAAAAACCGCAGTACTTACGCAACGTGTGAACTCGGCCTACAGGGCCATATTACAGAGATATTCTCCTCTACAAGCAATCAATTCTATTCTAGAGAAGGGTGGCAATGTAATATGGCATGTGATGGATGGCAAAAATTTATTTTCTTTCAGAGTCATACAGAATCCAATAGAAAATACTCTGTATCCCTCACTATGAAAGTAGAGGCATACGGTGGTACAGTACAGCACCATACAGAAGTAGCAATCTTTAACTTGACACTGGTAACTTGCTGCAGTGTGATAGTTTATATCACTTAAAACAACAAAAGCCATTGAAAAGTTAAGTTAAAGTTTCTTGCTACAGTGTATTTAACGCTTTAAGTGTCAAGTTAGAGATTGCTACATCTGTAGGTTTCTATGGGCGCCATATTACAGGTACGTACAACTAAGAGGCTGTACAAAGCTATATTACTCTATTCTGCATGTGTTCTTAAAGTGTTTTCCGGGAATAAATATAATTCATTCAAATAACAGAGCACTTGAGAATGGTCGGCTGCAGGAAAGGGGAACCGGATTAGGAAGCCTCAGCACTGGACATGTTCTGGTTTTTGAATGATATTTATATATTTGCTGAGAATACCTCTAGTAACTCTATATAATCCTATTCATGATGATGTATTTATAATGTCCATCCAGAAACCACAGCAGTCATGTTAACAGCCTTTATTTATACACTTGACATTTTTTCAGTATTTTAATATTAAAGCCCTATAGTTTAACTGGTTGTCCACAGAATTATTGTATTAGTAAGGCCTCATTCACACGACAGGGTCCGAGTGTCGGACGATAAAATGGGCCGTTTTGGGCTGTTTTTCCCGGCCGGTTTGCATCCGTTTTGCATCCGTTCCGATTCCGTTCCGGGCCGTGTTGCCGTTTTTAACGGCTGATTTTGACCCGTTTTGCATCGGTTTTTTTCCCTGTTCGTTTTAAAATCGGATGAATTTCATTTGTACATTTTTTGCCACACATTTCCCTCTGTAGATAATGCCACACACTGGCCTCTGTAGATACTGACAAAGCTCCACCTGTAGGTAGTGCCACACAGCCCCCTGTAGGTAGTGCCACACAGCCCCCTGTAGGTAGTGCCACACAGCCCCCTGTAGGTAGTGCCACACAGCCCCTTGTAATGCCACACAGCCCCCTGTAGGTAATACCACACAGTCCCCTGTAGGTAATGCCACCCAGCCCCCTGTAGGTAATGCCACCCCGCCCCCTGTAGGTAATGCCACCAAGCCCCCTGTAGGTAATGCCACCCTGCCCCCTGTAGGTAATGCCACACTGCCCCCTGTAGGTAATGCCACCCTGCCCCCTGTAGGTAATGCCACCTTGCCCCCTGTAGGTAATGCCACCCAGCCCCCTGTAGGTAATGCCACCCAGCTCCTTGTAGGTAATGCCACCCTGCCCCCTGTAGGTAATGCCACCCAGCTCACTGTAGGTAATGCCACCTAGTCCCCTGTAGGTAATGCCACCCAGCCCCCTGCAGGTAATGCCACCCAGCCCCCTGTAGGTAATGCCACCCAGCCCCCTGCAGGTAATGCCACCCAGCCCCCTGTAGGTAATGCCACCCCGCCCCCTGTAGGTAATGCCACCCAGCCCCCTGTAGGTAATGCCACCCTGCCCCCTGTAGGTAATGCCACCCTGCCCCCTGTAGGTAATGCCACCCTGCCCCCTGTAGGTAATGCCACCCTGCCCCCTGTAGGTGATGCCACCAAGTCCCCTGAAGGTGATGCCACACAGCCCCCTGTAGGTTGCACCAATCCTCCCCTCTTCCAGGAGAAGTCACTGACTTCAATGTCCATATATGGACAGTGTAGTCACTCACTTCTCCTGTAGCGGAATCCCCGGCCATAGAGTCGGGGATTCCGCTTCAGAAGTGAGTGACGTCGCTGTGTCCATATATGGACAGTGTAGTCACTCACTTCTCCTGTAGCAGAATCCCCAATCCCCGGCCGGGGATTGGGGATTCCGACTCCTACAGGGAGCAAAAAAAGACCCTCCTCCTCCTCAAATGCACTCTGCACTGTGAGGAGGAGGAGGAGAGAGAGCGCGAGCGACGGAATACATGGCCATCACTCGGGACACATTCCGGTGATGGCCGTGTATTCCCCAGCCCCATAGACATTTCCCGCGCCGTCAAAAAATCGGTCGTGTGAATAGCCCCATTAGGGGTCTATTGTTCCTACTGCAGCCGGGTGACGGCCGATTTATGAACGGCCGTCACCCGGCCGGGAAACCCTGTCGTGTGAATAAGGGCTAAAGCAAGTTATATTGACCTGCGTAATATGCTGGTATTGTGTGCATGACAAATAATAAATACACTTTTATGGTTTTTATAAGGTTCTATGCTGCATTCTGACTAAAAACAAACAAAGCAATGTTTTCAAAGAGATAGGTCATGTCAAAAAGTCCTCTACTGAAAGGCTCTGTTCACATTTGCGTTCAGTGGTTCTGTCCTGATGGACACCATTAAAGTTAACAGACAGCCTCTTTAACTTTTCCCATAAGGACATTTTTCTTTAGGCTTACTGTATAGTTTACATATTTGCTTGTTTGTTTTATTTGACTCTTCCTGTGCAAGCAATATACACATTGGATGGAATGAGAAAATATAAACTGCTCCAAAGCCATAGGAATGGGCTTTGTTGCAAAGAATACTTATATATGTTTATGTATATGTATTATTTATACAAAGTTTTAAGCAAAGCAATCTGTGTAATATACAACTCACACCACGTGATGTCAGCTACAAATATTATATTGTATGTGCCGTTTGCATGTAACAGCTGTGTAATAGATTATGTGTTCCTTTCATGTGATAAAGTGGCCATGTGTTATGTGACTGGAAGATAGTTTCATCATCTCACAAAGTCAAAGCTATCTCAGGATATGGTATGTGTGATGAACATGTGACATTGTGTCCAAAATTACTTCATTTGCATTGAATTCTTAAAGGTGTCTATAAATTAGCAAAATGTCATAACTTACATATAGAATTATGCTACATAAAAAATGTGGTAACATACATTACATTACTTATCTTGCATTGATCCTAGGTTACAGCCTGAAATATACTTCAGAGCTGTATTGACAATTCTGCAGGTATCAGAAGTGAAATCTCCCCGCATCCCTTGCTGGCTTAAAGAGGCTCTGTCACCAGATTAAAAATGCCCTATCTCCTACATCATTTTATCGGCGCTGGAATGTAGTTAATGGCAGTGTTTTTTATTTTGAGAAACAATCTTTTTTCAGCAAGTTATGAAATTTATTACATTTATGCTAATTAGTTTCTTAATGCCCAAGTGGGCGTTTTTTAACTTTTAACCAAGTGGGCGTATTACAAAGAAGTGTATGACGCTGACCAATCAGCATCATACGCTTCTCTTCATTACACCCAAGCTTGTTTCACTGAACAGCGTGATCTCGCGAGACCACGCTGTGACGTCACTTCCGCCCACAGGTCCTTCATCCCTGCGTCTGAAGGCTGAACATAGATCGTCTCGAGGCATATGAGAAGTTACAGTCGTCGGATCTGCAGCAGCAGCGGAGAAGGCAGCATCACACAGTGCAGGTAAGCATATAGAACTCCCTAGAGACTAAGGATCTGTGGGCGGAAGTGACGTCACACGAGATCACGCTAGTCAGTGAAACAAGCTTCGGTGTAATGGAGAGAAGCGTATGATGCTGATTAGTCAGCGTCATACACTTCTTTGTAATACGTCCATTTGGTTAAAAGTTAAAAAACGCCCACTTGGGCATTAAGAAACTAATTTGTATAAATGTAATAAAGGTCATAACTTGCTGAAAAAAGATTGTGTCTCAAAATAAAAAACACTGCTGTTAACTACATTCCAGCGCCGATAAAATGATGTAGGAGATAGGGCATTTTTAATCTGGTGACAGAGCCTCTTTAATGTCTACTCTCAACTTGCTCTGGGGATTTTTATTCGTAGAAATGTAGTATTTACACCAGTCTCTGTACAGTAATTTGGTGCAGGTAAAACTAAGGAATCATTTATGGTGACAGACAGTATCCACCATAAGATGCTCCCACTAGAAGGGGGAAAACCTCCGTATAACAAAATGTGATGGAGTATGCCATTAAAAATCGTAAGCCTTAGGGCTTGTTCCCACGCCAGTATTTTGGGCAGTATTCTGCATCAGAATTTGTAAGCCAAAACCAGGTGTGGGTTCAAAACACGAAAGAGGTGCAAATATTTCCATTATATTTTCTTGTGTCTAAAGCCAAGATAGTTTAAGAAAGATTGAAAGACTGTGTTATTGAAAGGAGGACCATTAACTGTTTTTACTGTTTCTGTTATATGTCATAAGCAGGAAAAATATTGTCCAATTTTGGTATAACAGCCCATGCAGAGGTTGTTGAAACAGGTTCAATAATAGGAAACCTAGAAAAATCACCCAAGGCAACTAGTAAATAGGAATGATCTGGCAATAAGTAGAAATGAACGCTAACAGCGAGCCATGGACTTACAGGCAAGGGAGTCATTTGTACTGCTGCATGCCTTTGGTTGACAGTAGTCACTTGACATGGTATATACTCTTCAATAAGTGCCTCCACTTTATGGTCAAGTTCTGGAAACCAAACTATGTTTGTTCAGGTGGTTGGAGGCGAGCCTTATCATTAAAGGAACTCCAGTTCTTAGACCAAGCTGTTTTAATAACTAACTGAAGTTGGGGATCAGAGTTGACCGCTTGTTTTATTTCCTTAAAGGCTTATTCCCATCTCAGATATTTATGGCAAATCCACAAGATATGTCATAAATGTCTAATAGACGTGGGTCCCAGTTCCTAGAAATTTCTGAGATGGGAATAACCCTTTAATATTCGGTGTTTTCGGTGAAGAATGTGCGATAACAATATTTACACGCCTCTCAGCTAAGGTGGTTGTTGGTATGTCATGTTTAGTAGATTGCGGTGATGGACATCTCGAAAAAATTGTCTGAAGGGTTCCCAACTCCCACCTCATATCGTAAATAAAAATGATAGTTTAGTAGCTGGAGTAGACAACGTTCAATTCATGGGGGAGGCTTTGAGGAATGGTTATTGAAGATTGAAATGAGTGATTTGTGGTCACTTAATTTATAATAACGTAATATTATAAGTGCTCTATTGTACCTGCATATGGCTCATATTCAATACATAGAGAGCTCGATGGAGTTTGTACGGCAGTGCACGTTGGCTTTACAGCTTTGTACTAAAATAGTCATACAGTTTCCGTGCACTGCCGTAAAGGCTTTGTGCCAGTGTGCATGAGCCCTTAGACAAATGTTTTTAGATTACTTCCTGAAAGCTAACCTCTTCTTAAAGAAAACGTTTGACATTTTGATCCCCGGTTTTGAAACGATTACATGGACGTCTCCTTTCAGGTGAATAAGCTTGCGTGTTGATGTTGCCAGCTCATAACAGGAAGTTAGAGTGAGAAGAATTGGCACATTCTCAGCCACTTTACATGACTATAGGTGGTGGCATTAAATAGTGTGCTATTTTTTTAAAATTTTATTTGAATATAGTAAATAAATATTGAAAGGACAGTTGAGGAAGTATATGGTGGCCATGAGCTGCACAGAGTACACAGCTGCTACATCCAAAATATAACAAATATGTGCATTTGCAGGAACTCTGTATACCATTGTGTTTTTAGAAAATGTTTCTTTTTTCAGCGAATGGTCCTGTGCATTAGCTTAAAATTTACATCCAATTATATATATAAAAAAGTAATTATAATGCAGGGTTGTGCACAATAATCGGTTTTCTAAATATCTTGTATAACAGATTCGGTCTTTAAATAGCTGCATGGACCATACTGCAGGCAAGAGATAGAGCATCCTGCATTCTAGGCTCCCCTCTCTAGTATGGGAGCAAGGACTGTAGGATTACATTACATTCTACAGTGCTGGCCGCCATACTGGAGACAGGAGCCTAGAATGCAGGATGCTCTATCTCTTATCTATATCTACTGCAGCCAGTACGTGCTGCTATGAGACAGGAGCTGCTATGCAAGTTATTTGGAAAAACGATTACTGTACATAGTCCTGCAATATTATTTTTGTATATAATTGCAGGACCACTTTAAAGAAAATGGCATATTTCAACTATAATTATGGAATTATAATAAAATTTAATGTATTAAAAAAACATAAAAAGGTTTAAAATAAAAATATACAATTATTTTTTCCCCCCATTAAAATATAGTGCAAAAATAGTGAAAGTAAAAAAATATATATACCTATCAACCCATATAATAAAGTTAGAATGTTATTAAAACCGCACTGTGATTGACAATGGCAAGATGTATTTTTTCCCATTAACCACACTAAAGAAAAAGTTAAATAAAATGTATGTACCCGAAAATGGTAAAAAAATAAATAAAATCTAAATAAAGTATCTCTTGCTGCAGAAAACAAGCCCTCATAAAGCTACGTTGAAAGATAAATAAAAAAGAAGTTCTCTCTCGGATGCAAAGACATTTTTTTTTCTATGAGAAATAACTTTTATTGTGAAAAAGTAGTAAAATATAAAAAAAAAACAACGTATCTGGTATCGGTGTAAATATAACAACCTGTAGAATACAGTTAAAATATTATTTATGCAGTACGATAACATCATGAAAAATAAAACAATGGCGTTTGTTTTTACCCCCCAAAAAATAAACGTTAATCGATGAGTTAAAAGTACTCCTGGATAAAAAATAATTAAAAAATATAACCTGCACCGCAATAAACAAGCACTCATACAACTAAGTCAACAGAAAATTAAAAAAAGATATAGCACTCACAATTTGGTGCTGGAAAAAATCGCTGCGTCCTGAAGGCCAAAACAGGCATTGTCAAATAATATTCGCTCATATGACTCATATTGGCAGGGATGTATCAAAACTGGTATAATTTACAAGTAGAGCAGTTGCCCATGGCAACCAATCAGTTTGCTGCTTTCATTTTCCAAAAATGAGAGGTGGAATCTGATCGGTTGCCATGTACAACAACTCCACTTTTTTTGTGCATGCGTTTTGATACATGTCCCCCATAGTCTTAATCTCATATTTGTGTAAGAGGTGCTGAGGGTCAACAGCCAATCAGCCCGCTTCCCCCATACCCTGAATGGCACATTAAGCTGAATTGTAATGAAGTTACCACCCTCTACCTGTTTCTTCTCTGCCTGTGTAAGGGCATGGCCAGACGTGGCGTATTTCTGCAGACACTGTCCGCATCAATGCTGCACATAATCTGCGTTGCAGATTCCGTTGCGCCTTTGCCTAAAATGTGCAGTAAATTGATGTGGATTAGCCGTTGCGTATTCAGGTGACGAGTACTTCCTAATGTCTTTAAAAACATTTCATCTCAGTCTGGCTATAGACCTAGAAATACATAGGTCCAGCCAGAATGAAGAAACATCCCTTTCTTAAAACCAATACACAACGCAACACAAATAACATCTGCGGATTTCATTGCGGAATTTTTCATCTCCATTGAAGTCATTGTCCGCAACAAGTCCGCTACAAGTCCGCAACAGCCAGTGTATGCTGCGGACACCAAATTCCGCTCCGCAGCCTATGGTCAGCAGCAAAGTTTTCCGCCACGTCTGCATGAACCTAACTAAAAAGGTGTGGAAACCAATGGAGAAAATGTCCGCAGCGGAATTCCAGAGCCGTGCCCTAAGTGTCAGTCTTCACTGGAGTTCTGGCATCCAAGCCATTAACCACGTCACTCAGTGCTACCGGTCCCACTGCTCAGTGCTGCATTGTTTGAAACTGTGCTGCTCTATATGGTATTGTTGAATGCTGAGCTGGGAAAAGGAGTTCGATAATCGCTATCCGCTGAGAGTTTGGCGTCAAGCAATAAAACAAGGCAATAAATACTCTGTATTAATCATATAGAAGCCACAAAAAAGACTCAACCAAGGTGGCATTTGTCCCCGTTGAAACAAAAAAAGATGTACCCAGAATACTTGGGCATGTGTTGGAGAAAATGTAACGTAATAGCAAATTTAAAACATGTGGTGGGATTGTCCCAAAATTAAACATTTTTGGAAAGAGATTTTTACGCTTCTATCCCGAATTTGTAGGCGAGTTGTATCACCTTCACCAGAGTTGGGGATTTTGAATATATTTTTTGAAAGTATTCCTTTAGAGTGTAGATGGATAGCTAATCAGATCTTAATTGCTGCAAGATCATTAATAGCCTCAAACCGGAAAGGAGATAAAAATATGTCTATTTAGATGGTAATTGCCAAAGTGAATCAATGCTATACCTATGAAGTGTGTTTAGCGGATAGTGGAATAATACATTTTCAACAAACTGTTAGAAAATGGTCTAGATGGCTACTCCTAAACTGATATGTTTTACTATGTATAGTGTAATTATGGTCTTATTTTATTTATTCATTTATTTATATTTCTTCTTCCTTTCTCTCTTTTTTTTTCTTCTGGGGAGTTTTGAGATGTGGGTTTAGAGGAGATATTTGAGAGCATTTTTATGCTATTGTAATGTATGTAAAGAAAATTGTAAAAATGAATAAAATTACAGTGCTCCAGCACTGGTTTAAAAAAAATATTTGTTAATTGTTGAATAAGGCGAAGTTTACACTACTGTTAGCATACGTTTACCTCTCTTCCGTCAGAGGAAGAGAGAATCGGAAGATTAAATGGAAAGCAATTCGTTAGAATTACCTTTGATTTAAATGGTAATTATTTTGCTTCAGTTGTTTTCCGTTTGTCTCCGTCTGCTAGATTTCAGTTTTTTTTTTTCACGGAAACAAAGTTCTGCAGACTGCACTTTTGCTTCGGTCAAAAAAAACAGAAACCTAGCAAACGGAGACAAATGGAAAGCAACTGAAACAAAATAATTAGCGTTAAAATCAAGGGTAATTGTAACGGAACCGTTGCTTTCCGTTTAAAGTTTCGATCCTCTCTTCCTCTGACGGAATAGAGGTAAACGTATACTAACGCTAGTGTGAACTTAGCCTTACATTAAAAAAATGTAGTGGTAATGTTTGTGATAAAATGTGCATTTTATAATAAAATAATGACAATCTATGGGGCCTCCAGGAACAGCTATTTTATGGTGCATGAGTCATTTCTCTGTGTCAGAATGCTAGTGTCTTATAATATCTATTACTCACAGGGCACCGGACTTACAAAGGAAACACCCTTACTTTTTGTGGAATGTGTCCTATCCTCCCTCATAGCTGACAGTGGAGTGAGCTATTGTGATGAAGAAGCATAAAAGGAATGTAAATCAGCCACAGCAATAGGCACAAGGGACAGGAGATACAAAAAAATAAAAAAAAACACATCTACGTACATTGACTGCTATCAGGGCTTACTTTTTGTCTGGGCTTCCTAGCAGTAAGGGTCATGGACCTTTTACAATTTACAGTAGTGCCCCCCTTTAATTAGTTTTTACTTTTTTCATGCTCCGTTTTTATTTAAGGGACTTGCCTAGTATTACAAAAACCTGCAAAGTAGTTTGAAACAAATATCTGTATTTTTTTTTCTGTTACTTATATAGCGCCAACACAATCTAAATTCTCTACCGGTATGCTTTTTGGGGTGTGGGAGGAAACCGAAGTACCCAAAGGAAACTCACGCAAACACGGGGAGAACCTACAAATTCCATGCAGATGTTGTCCTCGTTGGATTTGAAACTAGGACCATAGCGCTGCACGTCAATAGTGCTAACTACTGAGCCACCGTTTCGGTAAAATTAATACTCACGTCACATGGCCTCACCATCCAATGTCTACCGTGGGACATTACATCATCACCACAACCCACAGTCACTTGAAGACGCACCAATATGACATGAATGATGCAAGGAATTTTGATAGCCGGTCCTACCTCCATAAAGATACGTAGTGCAGTTTCTAGGCAGAGGATTGTGGGCCCCCTTAATGCTTTGGGCCCTCGAGCAGAGACCAATTGCTCAGATGGTCAGTTCACCCCTGGCTTCTATGGTTATACTTATGGAAATTGTTATGCCCTCGGATTACCTGTCACAGCTATGCAAGAATGATGAAGATATACAATAAATAAGCTGTGTTAGGTTAGGTATGCATATTGTAGTGCAAGGGACATATGACTTTAAATTCTATTGATTTATACTCATGTTATATACGTATCATATGCCCTTAAAAAGAGAAAAAATACAAATATAATGGAACAGAAGGAACCCTCGATGAGCCTGAATATTACAATAGATAATGTGTGAATGATGTGCAGGCTTTTAGTAATCTTTTCTTGGCAACACTCATATCCCTGCCTAGGACTTCAAATCATCTTCTAATGTGTTTTTTTCTGCTATATTTAGAATTCCCCCCCCCCCCCACCAAAAATGTCAGAGTTCATGATTTAGCATGTTATTTTTGGTTCTAAGTAACTAGCTTCTAAAATGGAAACTTTCTGATCCGAGAACAGTTTATGAATTGAATGATGTACAATAAGATATTCACTAAACAAAGATTGTAAATACGATATGATGAAAACATTCCAAGCTGGGAGGGGAGGGGGGGGGGGGGGCTAACAAATACAATTAAACTGTAACATGAACCGACATTTAATTTACAATGCAAGTACTTTTGTTATAGTCGTCTTTTCTTTTTTTTACCCCGTCTAACATAAAACACACACACAAAGCATTCTAACACTCTTAAACCACCACAAAATCATACAATGTGTGAAGGCAAGCATAATTCCGATTCACTGACATTGCAAATTGGGCCACTATGGCACAATACAACAGCATCAAAACTAGGGGTAAGTGTGATTAATGTATTATTTATTCAGTAATGATTTAACCTCTTAATGTGAATTGCCTAATGCAAAAGCACTAATGCTATAAATCTGTTCAAAATGGCCACCGATGTGCTGCATGCCTGGATCACTGCTACAAAGTACTGAAACTTGTGTTGGCCATTAGAATGTTTTTTTTTTATGAAGCTGTATTTACAGCCCGGACCTCGTCAGTTTATTTCAATTTGGTAGCATAAATATTGACTTGAAGCATAAACAATGACTTTATGTTATGGAGTGAGTCCTGACACAATGATTTAATATTTATCCAGTTAACTAAATATTTGTATTCATCACTGAAGAGCAACACAAAGAGATGGCTCCTATCCGGGAAATACCGCTCATGCAAGTCTATGCACATATGTGTAACAGAAGCTGGGCACTGGATGTCGGAAAGCCCCACTAAGTAATGACAAGAGGTCCCAGTCACTGCTTTTTATATACCTCCATAAGAGATGTTACTTTTAACTGGTAAGTGATAGTGTCTGTTACAGAAGTCCATATATTCTGCTGTATATCATAAGGATTATCTGATTCTCCTCAGTTATCAAATATGTGGGTAAAGTTTATGCCTTCATTTTAGTATAGGATGACCCTAATATATTAGGGAATTGCATCCAAATAAAGTCTTATCATAATCCCACTTATCATAATCTCACTTTTCTGGTTTGCAGGACACATTGTCAGATTACGCTGCTTGCAAGGGTCGTAATAAAACATAGATCTACTCAGCTGGGCCATTTATGGCAAGTCAACAGTATATGCCGGAAATGTCTGTCAGGTTAGGTTCCACTTTAAATGATGATTCTAGGTAGAACCCGGGGCCTGAGAGAGCAATGCATGTCACAGGGATTTAAAGAGCACTAAAGAGAGAATACCGGTCATGCTCCGCCACAGTTTTGGCTGGATTGCTCTTTTAAGGCCTCAAGCACACAGCAGTGAATTTGCGGCAATATACTACCCGCAATTGCGCATGGTATAGATCACATTCTATCCTATGGGCCAATCCACACAACTGTGATTTCCGCGGTCTGTGCATTGCCCGGAGCCCAGACCGCAAAAAAAAGTCAATACACGGTCCACAATTGCGGTCCTGGCTCATTGAAGTCAATGCACATCTCGCGTGAGCACAGTCCGTCCCCGCTGTAATCACAAACTGTGCACACAGCAACGGTCATGTCCATGAGGCCTAAAGGGGTTTTCAAAGAGGGGCCCCCAGCGATCAAAAAATTATTTGAAAATTAGGTGATAATTTAGGATTCTGGGAAAACCCCTTTAAAAAAATTAACATAGAACTCATACAGCCTCACAGTGCCCCTTCCCATAAAAGTGCCAGCCACACAGTTCCCCACAGTAGTCCCGGCCAAATAGGGCCCTCCATAACAGTGCCAGCCACACAGTGTGCCGCAGGTTGTGCACCTCTGATATAAAATATACTGGTAATACAGAAGGGTAGTCTGGAAACATTAAATTCTTTGCAACCTTCTTATCAGCTTATCAGACATTTACATGCAACAATCTGTGGTATGTAACTTATTCACACAAGAGAAACATCATTGAGGATCTATTTCTAGGGGTCCAACCCCTGGGGCCCTCACCTATCAGCAGTACAAACAGGCAGCCCTTCAATGTTTATACAGGTACTGCAGCTTGTCCACACGCATATCTCCCAACTTTCAAGTAATGCAAAGAGGGACAACCGATGAGTCCCCTCCCATACACATCTGGTGCAGCCCACACAGTATTATGCTCCCATAGTGCCTTCTGCACAGTATATTTCCAAATAGCTGCCCCATACAGTATAATGCCCCATAGCTGCCCCATACAGTATAATGCCCCCATAGCTGCCACCATACAGTATAATGCCCCCATAGCTGCCACCATACAGTATAAAGTCAACAGATGCCCTTATACAGTATAATGTCCACACAGATGCCCCCATGCAGTATAATGCCCAAACAAATTCCCTAATACAGCATAGTGTCCAATAGCTGCCCCATACAGCATAATGCCCCCATAGCCCCCCCCCCATACAGTATAATGCATGCTCAGCTGCCACCATACACTATAATGCCCCTTACCTGCCCATACAGTATAATGTCCCTATGGCTGCCCCCATACAGTATAATGCCCCATAGCTGCCCCATACAGTATAATGCCCCATAGCTGACCCATACAGTATAATATCCCCATAGCTGCCCTCATACAGTATAATGCCCCATAGCTGCTCTTATACAGTATAATGCCCCATAGCTCCCCCATACAGTATAGTGCCCCCTTAGCTGCCACCATACACTATAATGCCCCTATAGCTTCTCCCCATGCAGTATAATGCCCCCATAGATTTTCCTATACAGTATAATGCCCCATAGCTGCCACAATACAGTATAATGCCTCCTCAACTGCCCCTAGTGCCAGTGCCTACATATAAAGTGCCAGTGCCCACGTAGATAGTGCCACATTGCCCATGTAGATAGTGCCACACCCCATTAAAGATAGCACTACCCCCTCCTAGTAGCCATTGGAACTCCCTCTAGGGGCAGAATCCCCAGCCAGAGCATTGGCTACACTGTAGCCAGGGATTCCGCTCCAGGAGGAGCCCCTGATATTATTGTCGATATATGGACAGTGACGTCAGTGGCTCCTCCTGGAGTGCAATCCCCGGCCAGAGCCTTGCTGATGCTCTGGCAGGGGATTCCACTCTGGCAGGGGATTCTGCTCCAGGAGGAGCCCATGACTTCACTGTCCATATATGGACAGTGATGTAAAGGGCTTCCTCTGGCTCGGCGCTTAAAGTAGCGCTGTGCACGGGGAGTACTTTGTACTAATGCTGAATCAGGGAGCTGACGGTTCCCTGCTTCAGCATTGGGTTCAAATGTATCTGCGTCCTGAGGATGCAGTTGACCACCGACTGCCAGGGACACCGCGACAGTGCGACACTGCCCGAAAACAGGGACTGTCTCACTGAATCTGGGATGGTTGGGAGGTATGTATACGTGTGGCTGTACTTGGTACTGCATCTCAGCCCCACTGGCCCCTTAATTCTAGTGAACCATGAGGGTCCGGTGAGTTGTACATCCCACTGATCACACATCAAATTCTTTCCTAAGGATAAGACATCAATAGAGAGTCCCAGGAAACCCCTTATATTCCAATGTGTCTGGCACTAGCTGTTTTCATCTTTGGCAAAATAGAAAGCGCAACTGAATAAAAAAAAATTAACAATTCTTATTAAGCAAATAAATAATAACGTCTGTGCTTAGCGTCAATATTTTCTCCTGAAAAACTCCTTTATGGCTGCTTATGGGATTTCCAAGACAATGTGGAATTATTATTGGTACACTCCTTCTAATATGCTTAATATAAAGGCTACATTTCTCATTGTTTTAGTCATTAAAGGTCATGGATTAGACAAATTGTAATTATTTTATTTATTTCCTATTATTGATATAGCAGCATCATATTCCGCAACACTAATCACAGTCTGTAATTACTCAAATCCGTCACTTTTCCCAGTGTCCTCACAATCTAATTTCGTGTTTTTCAGATGTTCACATGCACACTGTCACGTTGGGTACGTGGACCCACTGGACCGTACCGCCTTGACGGTATGGCAGCTGGCCAACAGGACACAGGTCACAGTCTATAGTTCGTATAGTGTACCTGTGGTAGCTCAGACAGTAGCAAGACAGGCTCTAGGCAGCAGGCAGGTGCCAGGCATGATGTAGCAGGACAGGCGTGGTATATAGCACAGCACAACCTCAGCTCAACACGGTACTTGACCAGGATAGCACGGGATACAGGATACAGGTAGCAGGAACGGGAAACACTGGGAACTGGAAAACACTTAGGAGACCATTTGCTTAGATAGACTAGGGTAACGACAACAAGACTCAGGCAAGGCAGGAAGGGGCTGGACCCCTCTTATAGTCCAGGGCTCATGGGCTAATTTTGTACTTAATTTCACTCTCGGGGACCCGGCCAGGAGAAGCGGAAGTGAGCGCTGGCGTCTCCTGAGGAGAAGATGGGGACCAGCGCTCACAGTTCCATGGCTGCGGGCGACAGGAGGTATGTGGGCATGGGCATGACACACGCACCAGGGCTAACTGCATTGGAAGACAATTAACCAATATGTTTTTGGAGGCCAAATGTAAACTCGAATAAACACAGAGGGAAAAAAACATACAAACCCAGACGCAGATGCTGCTTTTAGTTTTTGTAAAAAGCTACAATAAAATATATTGCTTGTAATTCCTTTTTCCGATTTCTGGAGGACTGTGATTCAATCAGGTGGGCAACACAATAAAGCTTTGTTACCACCTTACTGTCATGTAGAGAAAAAGAAGCAACAACTATTCTAAGGACCTATGCACATGCCGCTCGCAAATCACGTGCCGTGCACATGGCCGTCTAAAATAATTTCAATGAGCCTGGACCGCAAAATGCGTCCGTAATAAGACATGTCCTATCTTTTTGCGGTCCAGTCTCCCGGGCAATGCATGGACTGTGGAAACTACGGTCATGTGCATGGGCCCATAGAAATTAATCAAACCGCAATTCACCCGCAAAAGAATTGCGGGAGAATTGCGGCCGCAAAAACACGCTTGTGTGCATGAGGCCTAAGTTTATAATATACTTGAAAATGATTTACAGTCAAAACCCAATACACTTTTAATAATTCTTATATGTACTTGCCATCAAGTTTCTATTAAAAAAATTACATTTAAAAAAAAAGTATACTTACCATATATATGGTCGGTGTACAGCCCCTGGATTGCACAAATGTGCTTACATCACCAGAGCACAGAGAGGATGCAGTCATATACATGCTTAACGTTACTTGACTAGAACAGAACGCCACTGTGTCCTTATCTTTTTATTTATTTTGTGAAATGATTTTAATAACAGGAGCCAACGGAAACAATAGAGGTAACAAAATTGTCTTATAGGAATGAAGTCAGACTTTCACCGAAAACAAAATAAGACTTCTTTAGACAGATCATCATCAATACTAAAACTATTAACATAATGAATGATATTTACGCTGAAGAAGTCCCCTTAATTATATAAAAATGCCAAATTTATAAGGCCACTTTCAGAAGATCGTAATACGGGAACATTTTAAGATCTGTATTAAGGCAGTAATTCCCGAACCTCCCATGGTTCTACTGAACCAAACTTAGATTTCTATAGGATCCTATGCCGATCTAAGTCCAGTTCAGTAAACCACAGAATGTTGGAATTTCAGCATTAATATGGACACTAAAATGCTCCCATAATATGGTCGTCTGAAAGTGGCTTAAGCCATATACAGTAATAGAAGCCACTGATAATAGAACAATAATACTATCATCCATTCAAAAAGATTCATAGAAACCTCTCTAGATACTGTTGATCATGGTTTACTTTTTAGAAGGTGTTTTAGATGTGTTCTATATAAAGACAGCAACACAAGATCCATTAACTAGACAGATCATGAAGATAGCACTCAACCTTATTTACATCTAAACGCTGCATTCCTATTAACATTTGACTGTTTTGTTACTTTTTTTACTCCACATAATATGGTCATGGAAAGTTTTTCCATTAGTTCCCATCTAAGAGCGACTGCAGCTCACAGACAGAGACAACTGGTGCCGGGTTAAGTGACCATGACTTTATTCTTTCCATTCAGTCCTTCTAAATACCAAGACTGATGACGGTAATACTGTAGGACCACCACCGCTAGCAACGCATTTTGTTTTAATTGTAGAATTAATCCACTAGTCTTTGGCAATAAACACTCTCCATTAGTGGTTTCTGTTGAATAAACACAGAGCCACAAATAAAGAGGATCCCTTTACATCTGCTCCATCTGCCTAGTGCAAATGTTTCACCATAAAACAGAAGCATTAGGGATTGTTTACGTGAACGACATTGGGTCCCGTTTTCAGATTGGCAGAAACATTCTGTTTAGTTTATGTCAATAGGTCTGTGAACCACAGTAATGTACAGATATATTTAGAAGCAGATGTGACGCAAAACAGCAACTCACATCTGTTAATTCTGTAATGTATCACTGGACTTGTCTCCCTTGCTGAAAGCTAGGATGTTCATCACACAATACATCAAATGCACCTGTTTAGAAAGGGTTTACATCTGTTACATGATGAGATGCCTCAGGATATATATATATATATATATATATATATATATACACACATTTGACTCCATGTGATGCCATTTATGATAATGGATGGAGAAGTCAACATTGTAGACCTCTGTCAACTTTCTGTAAAACCACAAGGGGCTGAACCAATAACGATCAATGAGTAAAACGTCGAAATATTTACCACTAGGGATAACATTTCGATTGTAACACAATTTGATACACATCCTGTTGCAGAACATCAACCATAAAATTGCACCAATCAGAGTTCTGCTTTATCAGGTTCTAAGTTGGCCAGCACAACCATCTAAAATTTGAACTATTATGGATTTGCTACATAAGAAGGTAAATACTGCAATAGGGATACTGCTAACAGTAATGCCATAAGTTGACATGTGCCCAGCACCCTGCGTATTGGAAGTGTGTGACCAATGCGATAACTTGCTACTACTGAAGGGGGTGCCTCTGGCCTTGATAGCCTGAGCACCTGGAGCTGGGACTTCTGTTTTCATGCTTGGTGCCTGAACTACAACTACATTGCCTTGTTTATTCATAGTGCAGTGTATGAATGTATTTTGCAGGCACTATATAGTACACCATATGGGGAAGGCGTTAATAGAACACAAAAACCTAATGCGGGCCCTGGTGATGAGGATAAAGTGACAAAATAATTTAATATTTTACCATAACCATATTCTTTATGATCAGTACCAGTAATAAATAAAATTATTGAGCACAATGGGTTAAATTGATTACGGAAAATGCACAATAATTTTATACACCCACCTCTACAGTTTTGAAAGGTATTTAGAATGAAAAATTTAAATGTGCCAAATTGTACACCAATGAGGTGGCGTAAGGAAGAGGAATGTTTCCAACATGCCTAGTGAGTTGCATCTCATTGATCATACCACGTGTGCCGTTTTGATAGATTTCCTCCTATTACACTAATGCGTAAATTCTTAAGACACTTTCGATACATTTCCTCAGTGTTTGCTAATAATAATAATAATAATAATAATAATAATAATAATAATAATAATAATGTACAACCTTAGACACTTAGCTATCCTCCACATGTACTTGCTGATTTTTTTGTATTTTATTAGAAGTCTTCATAGGTCAGACCTGGTGGTGGCAATAATGGGCCTGTGTTTGTCAAACATCTCTTTTCATAAAGTATACACAACCATTCCTTTGTTGGAAGAATTCACTAAAGCAAATTCTACATAGAGAAACACATGACAGTGTTACGATCGCATATCTTTACTTCAGAAACCAATTTATATTATTTTTACTGTACAGAAACACAAATTAAAAATACTGTGAATGTATTGTCATATATGTCAGTTGATCCCTATTACTGCATATCAATTTTTCATTAAGTGGTTTCTGATCTTTAAACAAAATGTAATATTAGACAAAGGGAACCTGAGTAAACGTATAACACATACTGTACCTGGCTCCTGCTTTGCCTTTGTGTGCCTCTATTTCTAACTGTAATTAAAGGGTTTTTTTAATCTTTAAAAGTGGTGACTTATCACTAAAATATCGCTACGTTATCAAATGGCGGTACGACACATCCTTAGAATGAAGTGGCCACAGCGCCAAACCAGTACTGTGGCCCCTTTACTTGTTTTCCATTGGACCGCGGCACTCCCAACTACCCTTTTGTACAGGGAACCGAAGCACTGCACCATTCACTGACATTGACATTATGTGTTAATCAAAATATATGAGATCACAAGTAAGTTTCAGAAATTTAAGATAATTTCTAAAAATAATAACAATATTAATCATTGGGTTTGCTTTGTTACTTATGATAAGTGTGTCTAGATCCAGTTATTCAGATATATAAATGCAGGGTTTGTATTATCCCTATAGGAATCTCAGCTTTCTCTTATAATGTAAAAGCATTCTATAAAATACATCCATACAAAGCTAGCAAGTTTATTAAGAGCAGTAGGACATTTTGTGTAAATTGGTTAAAGTTGTTTTCCAGCCAATAAAAAGTGATGGCCATTCCTCAACTTGGTGGCCTTCAAATTGATGGCCTTCAAAACAGCTGAGGGTCCAGGGAGTCGGACCCTGACCCATAAACTTGACCCTGCCATCAATTTTTATTAGCTGGAAAACCCCTTTAATACCCAGATTTTGCTGATGTCTGATCAATAGGAGGTATAAGAGAGTATTCAGCACTGAATGATCCCACAAACTGTATGTGGGAAGATTTTAGGTACGCAGAGCACTGGTGCGTACATAAGTAAAAACCTCTGAACTTGTCAATTGTTGGAAATAAGCAATTGTTAATGTTTTCAGAGGGTGGACCATAGGACAAAAACAGGTACTGGAGGCAATGTCTGTGGTGGTGAATAACTGTGGAATGCTAAAGCTGAGCAGAGGGTTGTTAGATTTTGTACAGGCAAACAGACGTGTAACACTGTGACATAGCCGATAATCTGATTCAGGGACCAAGTGAGTTCTCAGACTTTAAAAATACAGTACAATGTCGGACATTACACAGCATGGGTGCAGGCAAAAGATTACCCAACATACAAACTTTCAGGTATCATAAAAAAACATCCTACAGCCAAAAAAGAATAAGGACTGCTATAGCTCACGTATTCACTACTCCTGATGAAAGTAGTGGAACTGTCAATGAGGAGCTTTTTGGCCACTTCAGCTTCAGGCTCCCAATGTGCATATGACAATTTTATTTAAGATCAGACATAATTATTGTAGCCTTGAATCGGGCAGTTCCCTAGGGGCTGCAGGCTCTGAAGGAACCCATAGTTGCTTGAATTGTCCAACTCATGTATGATGCTGTCCAGTAAGAGGGTCATTGAGGTCCAGTGGTGAAGCAGCTTTTATCGGGCTATACTCCACAAGTAGTGAATGCTCAGACAGTCAGCTAGAGTTAATGCTTTGACAGTGGAGCATCAAAGAGAAAGCGGGGACATCCCAGGGGGCCATGGTGATGTCACTAGTCCTTTTTGACTTATGGAGGAATATGAAGCTAGAGTATTTAGGCAAACAGTAAAACTAAACTGTAATGCTGATAAATGAAATGCTAGAACTCTTCTAAACAAATTAGAGGAAGGGGCCATAGCTCAAGTTAAACTTCGTTTAATAATGAATGTCTTAGCTAAAAATATGTTACAGATGGTGTAAGCTCATATTATTATTATCATTATTATTATTATTATTTATAATAATAATAATAATACACCAGTCTACTGTAGCAGATATAACAGAGTGGTTACCTTAGAATTTTTTTCTCTATATGGCCTATATGGCCCCGAAAATCCACGGGAGAATTGCAGCCCCATTCATTCCTATGGGGCGATGCACACAACCGTGGTTTTCACGATCCGTGCATGGCCCCGTAGCCTGGACTGCAGAAAGAACGGGCAAGCCTTATTACGGCCGTGTTCTGCGGTCCGGGCTCATTGAAAATAATGGCCGGCCGACCCGGAAATCACGGCCGTGCACATGGCTATAGTCGTGTGCATGAGGCCTATTTCTGGGAAATTTAGCAGGTCTGTTGAAATTTTGTAAACTGATTCTCCAAGGTCGAACTGTCATCTGAACGCGCATTACTCCTGCTAAAAAAAAACTTTTTATTTGGCAATGCTGCTGTCATTTGACATTCCTTATATTGTAATAAATTATTCTTGAAGTTGAACAGATTTTGATAACGTATGTAATCCAACTGTATACAGAATGCATGATGCACCAGTTCTCCAGCACCATTAACTAAGGGTTCCCTAATAGTTCTCTGTATGTTTTTAGTACACAATCTTCTCCTGGTATTTTGCAATCAACAGATTTCATCACTCCATAAAAATATCACAAGAAATACAGAAAATGTTTTGTCTACTATAGTTGTCCCTGTGTTTATAATTGTATGAATTACATATATGCCATAATATACGTCCTATCGTAAATTATAAAAATATAATTAACAGAGGAGTTTTATAAACAACTAGAGGTGCATTATCCCTTACATAGCACACCCAATGGAGTCGCACTCCTTTAGGAATATAAAGACTGGTGTGAACGACAGAGAAATAATGTAGGCTCATTTCACACCGTGTACACATCTTCCATTGACTATTTTAAAATGATATAGTTTTATTGAAAACTGCTTTTCAGAACAATTGGGGCAGCGTGATCCAGACGTTTTCCGGGCCATACGACACCTTTTTGGCAAAAGTCTATGGGCTGTAAACTAAGTATAATTTTTTGGAAGTTAGAGCTGAGGAATATATGAACATAGAAGAAAATAAGTTCATGTAGTAATACAATTATGCAAGTTATCTGGAACAATTGTAATGAAAAATGGAATTCAGCACTATCATATGTGTAAAGGTCCAAGCCATGTTTGCCTTCACAGATAACTTTTACTTGTGTCAGGAAAATAAGGCATGTTTGCAATTGACATGCTGTTAAAAGAACGACCAGTGAAGAGTTATAACATTTACTTACATATAATGGTGCCACCTGGTGTTCAAAGTATACAGCAATGTGAATGTCCACCTGATGAGCTAAGTGCTGGTGGACATGCATGCTCTGTCACTTTCCCCACAGCCAGTTCTCTTTGCATAGTGATTGTCTGTTCACTGCAGGGCAGCCAATAGAAATAGCTTTCTGCCCTGCTTGTCAGGGAAGGAGCAGAGTCTCTGCAGTAGCATGGGAGTGTAGCTGAGGATACTCATCATCTTGTTAGGATTGTAAAGCTCTGCATCCTGACAGCAGATATGAACCTGCACATGCCCACTCAGTCTTTATTGTTTTATTTTATTATAGTTGCATTTATTTCTAAGGGGGTGCACACTGTGGACGTCATTACAGTATATATCTTCACTACTCTGGATCCCATGTTACTTATCTGCAGGGGAAGTAAGCAGGGACTATAGCCAGAGGGGGAAGGAGCGTAATTCTGCTTGTGTACTTAACAGCATTTCTCGACTTCTGGAATTAAAATGATTCATGGGATAACCAATAAAAGTTCTCTGAAATTTTTCCATAAATGTTTTTTTTTAATTGGGTTGGATTGTATTCCCAGCAGAGTATGCTTCGTGTTCAGGAATACATTTTACTCCCCCCCCCCCCTTTCAGATTGTCCTTTTTATACTTGACCGTAAGTGTTACATTAGAGAGCACAGAGTTTGTTCAATATTACATCTGAAAACCAATGTCAGCCCTAAGGGTATGTTCACATGCTTAGCAAAAAACGTTTGAAAATATGGAGCTGTTTTCAAGGGAAAAAAACTCCTGATTTCCAGACGTTTTTTAAACAACTCACGTTTTTTGCGGCGTCTTTTACAGCCGTTTTCCCATAGAGTCAATGAAAAACGGCTCCAAAAACGGCTCAAGAACTGACATGCACTTCTTTTTCGCGGGCGTTTTTTTACGCGGCCGTTTTTCAATACGGCCGCGTAAAAAAACGGCCCGTTGGGACAGAACGCAGTTTTTGTTTGGAGGCGTTCTGCTTCCGATTTTTCATCCATTTTTCGACAGTGGACAGTTACTTTACTATGTAACATCAGATTGTATATATATATATATATATATATATATATATATATATATATATATATATATACATACACTATATACACTGTTATAGTATTGTTTCTTCTGCATTGACATCTGCAAATAACAGATGTGTGTTTATATATATATATATATATATATATATATATATATATATATTAGCAGAATTATACACATGTACTACAAACACATAGATGGAAAATGCCATTTGTTTCTAGTCACATAATATCACTTTGCTCTTCTACAAAATAAAGGACTGCTATTTCTTTCACATTCTAGCAAAGATAAATTGGCATAGGGTCACTTGTAGGTTAACCGTGATGCTTTCCATGCATTACTAATCCAAGAATCTTAAGTGTAAAGTACAGTCAATGTCTGTTCATAAAGGCTTAGAATTTGACTTGACAGGCAATAAAGCCACACTATTATATGCCACCATCATAATGCCAACCCATTACTTTAGTAGTACAACCAGTGAAGGGGTTCAGGATGGCGTAATTATAGTTTATGACGGCAAGCCTGCAGGGAAAAATAATAAAACAGTATATTAGAAGGTCTATTCTCTCTTGAATTGATCCTAAATTGATTATCTTCATAGATTTGTATAATAACAATTCCATATTAATAATTATGACAAGTATTAAGCCATTCTGTTTTCGAGCAGGTTACTGGGATATCTTTATTGATAGGGTTAAGGTGCACTTGTACCTAGCAATTTTAGCTGATCTGACCAAATAACGAGATTACTGATAATTACTCTGTATAAATTATAAAATCATTGGATCAAAAAATTATCTAAAGAGCTAAAAAAAACAAAAAATAACAGAGAACAAACAGACCTGCCTGCTGAATGGAAATGGGAACTAGGCTACTTGTAATGGGGAAATTCAGGCTGCATACTTATGGGATAAAGAAACTTTCCATTCTATCCTTGTACAAAAGCCAGAGTTTTTTCTAAGCACTGCAGATATGTTTCAGATCCGGATTAATTAATGTCTTAGACCAAAAACACACAACGCACAAAGTAATTGGTGTTCTGTAATATGTTGGATGTGCACGGCAACGCATGTGGATTCTGGCCGTAACAACTGATTATAAATGCATAAAGTATTTCTGTGAGTTAGCTGCTTACTAGTGCAATGACATATATAGTCAACATTTCAGCTGAGGGCATGCAGAAGCCAAAAAAAAAAAAAAAAGTGTATAACGTGTTTAAGAAAAAGTTACGCAATTGTAAAAAAATGACTATGGCAGAACTCCAAGGACTGCTTGTATCTCACTGGAAACAACTGGATAGATTCAAAAGCTATAAATAATAAAAGCTATACAAAAATAACATTATATACTATCTTGATACATAGGGAGATGCATGCAATAAACACAGTGAGGCACATTCTGAATGAGAATGAATTACAAAACCTATATATGAGGTAGATACTACATATGTAAGTGTATATAAATATATATATGTATATAAATACATATATATAGAGAGAGAGACACACATAGATAGATAGATAGATAGATAGATAGATAGATAGATAGATAGATAGATAGATAGATAGATAGATAGATAGATAGATAGATAGATAGATAGATAGTGTGCATGTGTGTGTGACTTATTTGCATACAATTACTCTGTAACAATGACATGTTCAAGTAAACACAATAACCTAACTCAATGACAATAAATAAAATAACATACAAAATACTAAATAGCACATGTATGAGGCAATGCAAAACAATAAAGTACATGGTATAACATATCTAAGATTTTATATATATATATATATATATATATATATATATATATATATATATATATATATATAAATATATATATATATATATATATATATATATATATATAAATATATATATATATATATATATATATATATATATATATATATATATATATAAAAGGAACTGAGCATTCATTGAGAATTGGAAATCTGAATTGGAGAATATGATTCAAGGATGCTGTATTGAATAATGTATGAAGCACACAACGAATGAAACATATAGCTGAGCATGTTAATGCTACAAATGGTCATATTGATGTATATAATAAAATATTGTCATTTCCAGAAAGCACACATACCTCCTCCTCTGGAAGGCTGATATCATCAGGACAGCTTTCCTTCTCTGCTAGGTTGCTGTTCATTGTGATCTCCTGAGTAGTGTGCTGTACACAGCCTGGAATCCTGCACACTTCTGCACAACTGGCAGGAATAAAGTGAACTCTTTACAAACCTTACTAATAATATCAGGAGGAATCAATATCTTTCAGTCCCACTGGTAAAACAGATTGTCCCCTTGAAATGTGAAATAAGGAACTAGTGAAGTGTCTATGGCTTGTGATAGAGATAAGGAGGAAAGCATGAGAGAGCAGGGGAAGGGGAAATGTTCTTGACTGTTGGTGATTAGGGTTAGATCCAGCCTTTGGTTTCTAAAACTCTCAGGAGGGGAGGGACTGAAGTCAACTTCACAGCTAGCAACTAACTCCCAGTTTTCTGGATGGGAGGTGATCTGTTTATAGAGGAGATGGAAGGAGGGGTGGGGGGGAGACAATCAGTATCAGTTCCAATTAGTTAAGAAAAAAAAAATCTCCAGTTCTTGAAAGCATCTTAAAAACTGACAGTTTCCAGAGGAGGTCAAAAGGTGAAATGCAGAGAGATAGAAGGAGTAAAAGCAAGGAGATAAGACAGTTTATAAGATGCAAAAAGTTATGGGTCGATGATAAAGCCTACGCTTTGGTCAGTTATCTGTACATCTGGTGGGTAATCCTGTGTACATCATAATTCACATAAACCAGACATAACAATTTGAATGTAAAATGCGTAAACAATTTAGTTTGGATTATTTAATTAAAAAACCAAATAATACTAACAATTCTGGACATGCTAGATGGTTGAGAACCAATAATAAGCAGTATGTTCAATATGCCTCATAGTGATTGTCACGATCAAAGGGTATGTGGACCCACTAGGCCGCTATGCCGTAGCGAAGAGGCAGTTGGCCTAGTCACAGTCTATGCAAGAGTCTATACCACGTCGTAGCATAAGGGTACCTGAAATAGTCCAAACAGTGGCAGAGGCTTCAGCACGGATGGAGGTGGGTGTAGCAGGTTGCGCCAGACAGGGCGGATAACACTGGATGTGGCAGATGACACTGGACGTGGCGGATGACACTGGACGTGGTGGATGACACAGGACGTGGCGGATGACACTGGACGTGGCAGATGACACTGGAGCAGTAGGACTCGACTCCAACACTAACAGGCTCAGGAACAAGGACACAACATGGGATACAGGTAGCAGGGCACAGGGAACACGACATGGGATTAACTAACAACGCTCAGGCAATGAGTGAAAGGGCAGAGACCTTTTTATAGCCCATGGTGATCATGGGCTAATTACAGATTTTACACATGAGTGTGTACTGGCCATTCAAGGCCGGGCGCGAGTGTGCGCGCACCCTATGGGACACAGCGGACCCGAGCGGAAGTGAGCACTGGTGTCTCCTGGGAAGGAGATGCGAGCCCGCACTCACAGATACATGGCTGGGTCCGCCGGGGGATAAGTAATCCCGACGGTCCGCGCCATGGACGCTACAGTATCCCACCTCCTACGCCCCCTCTTCTTTGGGCCACAGCGAGAGAGGAAATTCTTAATGAGGGCAGGAGCACTGAGGTTCTCTTCCGGCTCCCAGGACCTCTCCTCAGGACCAAACCCTCTCCAGTCCACCAAATAGAAAGTACTTCCTCCTACCCTCTTGCAGTCCAGGATCTCCCTCACCTCAAACATATCAGATGAACCGCTGAGAGCAACTGCGGAACTGGGAGTCTTACTGTAGTGGTTCAGGACCACTGGTTTCAGGAGGGATACATGAAAGGAGTTGGGGATTCTGAGGGTAGGAGGCAGCCGAAGCTTATAGGAGACAGGGTTTTTTTGTTGTAAAATCTCAAAAGATCAGAGGAACCTGGGAGCAAACTTGTATGAAGGCACCTTTAAACGAATGTTCCATGAGGACAGACAGACTTTGGTACCTGGAAGATACTCTCTTCTTTTTACATCCGCTTTTCGCTTCATGCGATTGACTTATAGAAAAATAGAGGACCGGGTCTGTTACCAGATTTGCAGAAAGTCCCCAAATGCAGAGTCAGCAGCGGGTACCTGAGATGTAGCCGACACAGGAAGAGGGACACTAGGTTGTTGGCTGTGCACAATGTAGAATGGTGTGGAAGTGATGGACTTACTTGTGTGGTTGTTATACGAGAACTCGGCCCATGGAAGAAGCTGTACCCAGTAATCATGCTGCAAGGAGATGAAGTGGCAGAGATAATTTTCCATGATCTGCTTAATCCTCTTGACTTGCCCATTGGACTGGGGGTGATAGGCTGAGGAATAGTCCAATCTCACATCCAGGAGTTTACAGAGGGCTCTCCAGAATTTTGAGGTAAATTAAACCCCCCGATCGGACACGATGTGAAGGGGCAAGCCATGCAAGCGGAAGATGTGCTGAATGAAGAGACTCACCAGTCGGGGAGCAGAAGGTAGGCCGGTCAGCGGGATAAAATGTGCCATCTTCGAAAACCGGTCCACCACCACCCAGACAGTGTTGCATCCTGCTGAAGGGGGAAGGTCTGTGACAAAGTCCATTACAATGTGCTGCCAGGGGACATTGGGTACAGGCAGAGGTTGGAGCAGGCCGGTAGGCTTGGAGTGAGCAACCTTGTTAGAAGCACACACAGTGCAGGAAGAGACAACCAGAAATGACAAGTAATCAGGTTTCGGGTCTTACGAACACAAGCGTGCCCAGCCAGTTTAGAGCTGTGTCCCCAGCGGAGAATTCTTATCATGTCTGCCAACCGAACAAAAGTCCTCCCCGGAGGGATGTCTCTAACCTGCAAAGGATTGGCAGTGACAATGCAGGACGGGTCTATGATACTTTGAAGGGACTCCACAGTGTCATCCGTCTCAAATTACCTGGACAGGGCATCGGCCCTCACATTATTGTCAGTGGGACGATAGTGGAACACAATTGGAAACGGGTGAAGAACAGCGACCACCTGGCTTGACGGGGGTTTAGTCGTTAAACCGACTGGAGATAGGTGAGGTTCTTGTGGTCGGTGTAGATCAGAATGGGGTGAGCTGCGCTCTCTAGCAGATGTCTCCACTCCTCCAGAGCCAATTTGATGGCCAGTAGCTCCCGATTCCCCAATAGAGTAGTTGCGCTCTGCAGAGGAAAGAGGTCTCGAGTAATAGCCACATACTACTGCCTTTCCTTTGGAGCTCCTCTGGAACAGAAGTGTACCTGCACCAACAGAAGAAGCATCCACCTCCAATGAGAACTGCCGAGACACGTCAGGATGATGGAGGATCGAGGCTAAAGTTAAGGCTTTCTTGAGACTAGTAAATGCAGATTTTGCCTCTGGAGTCCACACCTTGGCATTTACACCCTTCTTGGTAAGGGTAGAGATGGGAGACATCAGTAATGAGAAGTTTGGGATAAACTTCCAGTAGAAATTGGCGAATCCCAAAAAATGCCTTATGGACCTCAGGTCTTGAGGACATGGCCATTCCAGAATGGACATTACTTTCTCAGGATCCATCTTGAGAACTTGATCCGAGATGATGTAGCCCAGGAAGGACAGAGAAACGATTCTCCCTTAATTGCAGTAGAACCTGACGGACATGCCTCCGATGAGTCGTAGGACCTGGGGAGAAAATGAAAATATCATCGACATAGACTACAACACAGACATAGCGGAGATCTCGGAAGATATCATTGACGAATTCCTGGATGACCGCGGGAGCGTTACACAGGCCGAAGGGCATCACCAGGTATTTGTAATACCCGTCTCGGGTGTTGAACGCCGTCTTCCACTCATCCCCTTGACGGATTCGGATCAAATTATAAGCCCCACACAAGTCTAATTTTGAAAAAATTCTGGCTCCTCGCATACAGTCAAACAGCTCGGATTTAAGTGGCAACGAGTATTTGTTCTTGACCGTGATCTGGTTGAGACCACAGTAATCAATGCAGGGTCGAAGAAATCCATCTTTTTTTTTAACGAAGAAGAACCCGGCCCCGACCGGGGAGGAAGACCTTCGTATGAAACCCCTCTCCAAATTCACCTTGTTATAGGTCGACATGGATAGAGTCTCTGGTAAGGAGAGAGGATATACCCGTCCACAGGGAAGAGAAGCATTTGGAACCAATTCAATGGGGCAGCCATAATTCTGATGTGAGGGCAGCGTCTCAGCCTCTCTCTTGCTGAAGACATCCACAAAACTAGCATACTGAGATGGTAGATCGGAGAGTGACTGAGGCAGTGGCAAAACAGGGCGAACTTGTGACAGGCAACGGCTATGGCATCTGGAACCCCATTGGAGAACTTCTCCGGAACGCTAGTCAAGAACCGGAGGGTGTAGGCGAAGCCATGGCAGGCCCAACAGAATAGGGTTGATAGCTTTAGGTAATACAAGGAAGGCGAACTTTTCCGAGTGAAGAGCTCCGAATTGTAGTGTCAATGGTTCCGTGATGAACACAATTGGATCGGGCAATGGTAGGCCATTCACAGAAGCAACAGCCAGATGTCTCTCCAGAAGAACTGTGGGTAGATATAATCGATCCACTAGATCCTGCTGGATGAAATTTGCAGCTGCTCCGGAGTCAAGATAGGCAGAGGAGGAATGTGATGTCTCTCCAGAGATGATGGCCACAGGAATCGATAATTTGGAAGAGGTTTTGACGTTTGGAGACGTCCCACCTAGATTTGCCGCTCCAACCAACCGTAGGTGCTGGAGTTTCTCCGGTTTCTCTGGGCAATGGCGCACAAAATTACCCTTAAGGCCACAATACAGACATAATACAGAAGAGCGTCTGTGCTGTTTTTCTTGTTTGGACAACTGGACTCTGTCTACCTGCATGGGTTCTTCAGGTAGCGCACTAGGAGAAGACAATAGTGGTCTCTGGATCGAGGGTGCTGGTTGTGACCCCGGCTCTCCTGTCGAACCTCCTTAGTGCTCTCCCGGATCCTCATGTCAATCCGAGTGGCGAACAGGATGAGGGCATCCAAGGAAGAAGGAAGGTCGCGGGCTGCAAGTTCGTCCTTAATGTACAAGGACAGTCCAAGCCAAAAGGTCACCACCAATGCCTCATTGTTCCATGCCAACTCTGCTGCCAGGGTACGAAAGGAGATAGCATACTCTCCTACTGTGGAACCCTCTTGCTTGAGGATTAACAGAGTGGCTGCGGCAGAAGATGTTTGGACCAGCTCCTCTTACACGGCACGGAAAGACTGCAGGAACAAGGCTAGGTCCGAGGATACAGGTCCTTATTGTTCCAAGATGGGGTTCGCCCACACGAGGGC
Organism: Rhinoderma darwinii; assembly: GCF_050947455.1. Lineage (NCBI taxonomy): Eukaryota > Metazoa > Chordata > Amphibia > Anura > Rhinodermatidae > Rhinoderma > Rhinoderma darwinii. Next base: position 223,115,511 of record NC_134687.1, read on the forward strand.
CTTGCCAAGGAGGAGGGAGATTATAAACCCTACCTTGGCCTCCCCAGAGGGGAAGAGATGAGCTCGTAGCCTAAAATGAACCGTGCATTGGTTGATTAAACCTCTACAGGCTCAGGAATCACCGTCATAGAGAGGAGGAAGAGACAGTGGAACTGTGAATCCGGAACAAATAGGAAGAGCAACGGGCAGTGGAACAGCAACAGCCTCAGGAGGAAGAACCGGAGGTGGAACAGTGAGTTGATCCAGACGGGCCATGATGGAATTTACAGCCTCTAGGTCTTGATCCTGACGTTTCCGTAGATCATGCATCTCCATCTGTATCTTTTGAACTGTGGTCTTGAGCGTACTGTCACGATCATAGGGTATGTGGACCCACTAGGTCGCTCTGCCGTAGCGGAGAGGCAGCTGGCCTAGTAACAGTCTACGCAAGAGTCTATACCAGTTCGTAGCACAAGGGTACCTGAAATAGTCCAGACAGTGGCCGAGGCTTCAGCACGGATGGAGGTGGGTGCAGCAGGTTGCGCCAGACGTGGTGGATAACACTGGATGTGGCAGATGACACTGGACCCGGCGGATGACACTGGAGCAGTAGGACACGACTCCAACACTAACAGGCTCAGGAACAAGGACACAGCACGGGATACAGGATACAGGTAGCAGGGCACGGGTAACAACAAGAACAGGATAACACTAAGGGATCGTTTGCAAGACTGACATGGGATTAACTAACAACGCTCAGGCAATGAGTGAAAGGGCAATGCCCTTTTTATAGTCCAGGGTGATCATCGGCTAAGTACAGATTTGACACATGTGTGTGTACTGGCCCTTTAAGGCCGAGCGCGCACACTACGGGACACAGCGGACCGGAGCGGAAGTGAGTGCTGGCGTGTCCTGGGAAGGGGATGCGAGCCAGCTCTCACAGATCCATGGCTGTGGCCGCCGGGGAGTAAGTAATCCCGACGGTCCGTGGCCATGGACGCTACAGTGATACATCATTAGCAACCTTATATAATGTGTAATGATTACATGAAAAGCAGTGATAAATAAAAATGTAAAATTAGAATAAAAATGTAAAGAATTAGGATTGATTCTTATTGATTATGATAGCAATGGTTACTGTTAACAATCAATGTGTATGGTCAGATTATTAAGAAAACCAGATTTCTAAAATGTTATTAGGCTCTATTCACATAGAGCTTGGGCTCTACATTCAGTATATACTTCGGGAAAAACCTCCATATAGCAAGTGTTCCAAAGCATTATGAAAGTAATCAAACTATCGCATCTTCAAGTCCCCTAGTGGGACAAAAAAAAAAGTCAAATTAAAGGGTAAGTAACTTTTGAAAAACCTCTGACATGTCAAAGTGACATGTGAGAAGTTTTGATCGGTGGGGGTCCAAGATCCAGGACCCCCACCGATCTCTAGAATGAAGTGGCAGAATTGCTCCGGTGAGTGCTTTTCTGCTTAATTTCTGATGGACTTTCCTCAAACAGCTGAGAAAGCGGTATACCGGCTCAGCTTTCTATTGAGCCCGTACACTGCTCCGAGGAAAGTCGATCAGAAACAAAGCGGCACAGCACTCACTCGAGTATTTCTGCCGCTTCGTTTTAGCGATTAGTGGGGGTCTCAGTGCTTAGACCCACACCTATCAAAACTTCTGACATCTCACTATGACATGTCAAAAGTTTTTTAAAAGTTTAGTTACACTTTAAGATTAATAAACAAAAAATACTCCCTCCAATAAAATGTAAAAAATCTTACACTTAAAAAATATTTTATTGTTTAAAAATAGTAAACCATAATAAAAAAATATAGAGTACTGCCGCAATTATAAACGATCACTGGAAGAAAGTTACACACTTATTTTTTACCGCATGGTGCGTTCCAAGAAAAAATATAATATTTGGTTTTTATCCTTGTATTTTTTTAAACTTTATTACTACTGCCTTATTAATAGCTGCTGACTGATTGACAGCATCCATTACTAAGGTGGAGCTTAATGTTAGCTGGCGCAGAGTCTAATACTAACCCGCATTATTACCCCGGTACCCACCTCCACCAGCGGTGCCGGGAAGAGCTGACAATTGGGGGGTGGGGGGGGGGTGGGGTGTAGTTTTTTCCAATTATGTATAAAAAAAAAAAAAATGACATGAGGTCCCGCCCAATTTTCATAACCAGCCAGATACAACACAGCAGCAGCAGCTTAGCATTACCAGGATGGGAAGGGCAACTTTTTTTGCCTTTCACAGCCTAATAATCGAATAATACCAGCCTGCGGCCGCCCCAGTGCCCGGCCATCACTACAGATGCTCGGGTACTGGATCGTACCCGGCTTTTGCCAGTACTCCTGGTGGTGGTGGGTACCAGGGTAATGATTGGGGTTAGTGTTAGCCTCTGAACCAGCTAACATTAAGCTCCACCTTTGTAATGGACGCTGTTAATCAGCCAGAAGCATTACTAAAGCGGTAGTAATAAAGTTTAAAAGAAAATAGAAAAACATAGATCAAATATTTTATTGAAATAAACCCCCCCCACACAACCCTCATTAACCATTTTATTGAGAATAAAAAAGCCGTCATTGAAGTAGTCCTCGAATCCGACATATTCCAGGGACCGAACCAGTAAAAAAACACAAAGATGGAAAAAAAACACATTAGTAACACATGTGGTAGGCTTAGATACCGGGCCCATGTGTGATACTGTCTGTTAGACCATGTATCTAAGCCCACCACAAGGTAGGCTTAGATACAGGGCCCCAGCAGACAGTAATCTTATACTGTATAAGATTACGGTCTACTGGGGCCCGGTATCTAAGCCTACTATGTGGTAAGCTTAGATACAGGGCCCATCAGACAGGATCAGACATGGGCCATGTATCTAAGAATACCATGTGGTAGGCTTAGATACAGGCTCCATGTGTGACACGGTCTGGTAGACGCTGCATATAAGCCTACCACAAGGTAGGCTTAGATACAGGACCCCAGCAGACAGTAATCCTATACTGTATAAGATTACTATCTGCTGTGGCCCTGTATCTTTGCCTAATATGTGGTAGGATTAGATACAAGGTCCATGTGTGATACTGTTCTGTTAGACCCTGTTTTTAAGCCTACCACACGGTAGGCTTAGATACAGGAACGCAGCAGACCGTAACGTTACATTTAGCCTCCTCTTCGGCTCCGGGTGCAGCGGATGTCCCAACACCATCTAGCGCCGTGACGTCATCTGCGGTGCACAACGGACGTCAGGACTTCCGCTGCGCTCGGGAAGGAAGATGGTTAAGTATGTGTCATGACTATAGTAACAGGGGCCCGTGTATTTTATTACATAGGCCCCAGTTACTAGAGTAACTTTTATAGATGCGGTGCGGGTGGCCACGGCACGGTCACAATTGCGACCGCTGCAACCCGGTCGCAATTGCAACCCGAATGGGGCAGTCGCCGGGGATCCGGGGCACCAAGCCAAAGTTCTGGGGCTTCGGCCCCGAAGGCCCGGTGCTAGCGACGCCCCTACTTTATACTATATGATCACACTGTGTTGCTGGGCAGGGAAGAGGGAGAAGCTGTATGCTGAATGGACAGTGTCATAAAGAAAACATTACTGCGCCCAGAGTAAAAAGAAAGAGTTACCTCCTATTTGGCTATTAGAGCCACATTAGCATATTTAGAAAAATGCTCATAGCTTTGCAAATAATAAAAGTATTTTTTTAAATCACACTGTAGTTATCAGCAGCAAAGTGCCTATTAGATTAGTTAGGAGAAAGGGAATTAATAAACTAGTGACAGAGTCTCTAAGTCAAATCCCACATTGTAGTTACATAAATACACATTCTTAGCAAATGCTGCTACCTCAACAGACATATCCAGAGAGATCTGTATATTAAACAGGCCTCATTGTCCACAGGCTTCCAAACCTGTTTATCTTACACATTCCAATCCCTGCAAGTAAACTCATTAGTTATTAACTAACTAGTTATGAACAAAGGCACTAAGATTCCGTTGTCATCAGTTTAAAGCGTAGATCCACTATTTACAGTGTTAACTCTTTCATAGCCAAGAGACAGTGGCATAACTACCGCTGTAGCAGCCATAGCGGCTGCTACGGGGCCCGCGGCATGAGGGGGCCCATGCCGCTCGCCGGAGGCTCCGTTAGCAGCCACTATGGCTGCTAAAGCATGACGCCACTGAACACTATGGCAGAGCAGGGAGGTATCTCCCCACTCTGCCATTAAAGGGGTTGTTCCTACAAAACACATGTATTGCCTATCCATACATGTGTGATCGCTGGGACCCCCAGCAATAAGGTGAACGGGGGACCGAAGGTCCCCTGATGTTCTCCATGAGAAACCTCGGACTTCCGGGGTCTGTGTCCGGTAGCTCCGCCGGTCGCGCTTGTGCACATGTGTGACCGGCGCTCCTTTCATTTTTATTGAGCTGCTGGACAAAGACCCCTGTAGTCCGAGGTTTCTCATGGAAAATTTCGGGGGACTCTTGGTTCCCTGTTCTCCTTTTCGCAGGGGGTCCCAGCAATCACACATGTATCCCCTATCCTGTGGATAGGGGATACATGTCTTTTGTGGTACAAACCATAGGCTACAGGTCGTTTTTTTTGAGGGGGGGGGGGGGTTGGGGCTGTATGGCGTTATCTACAGTGGGTGCTGTATGGCGTTATCTACGGGGGGCTGTATGGTGCTATATACATGGGGGCTGTACGTTGCTATATACAGGGGGGCTGTATGGCACTATATACAGAGAGGGGGCTGTATGGCGCTATATACAGGGAGGGGGCTGTATGGCCCTTTAGGGTCCCTGACGGTGTGAAAATGACCTCTGCAAAGTACGTAGAGTTTATGACTGACCACTTTCTTCCGTGGTACAAAAAGAAGAACCGTACCTTCCGTAGCAAAATTATCTTCATGCATGACAGAATACCTCTGTATCATTGGCTGCTATGGGCATAAAAGGAGAGAAAGTCATGGTGTGGCCCCCATGTTCCCCTGACCTCAACCCTATTGAGAACCTTTGGAGCATCCTCAAGCAAAATATCTATGAGGGTGGGAGGCAGTTCTCCAACGGTTGATGGCTTGAAGATTGTACTGACTGTCATTTGCATCGACTATTTAGGAAAATCAGCGAAAAATAACATTTGCATAATAATTTGGAACGCGGTGTACAGGGGGACTGTATGGTGCTATATACAGGGGGGCTGTATGGTGCTATATACAGGGAGGGGGCTGTATGGCGCTATCTACAGGGAGGGGGCTGTATGGCGCTATCTACAGGGTGGCTGTATGCCACTATCTACAGGGGGGCTGTATGGCGCTATATACAGGGGGCTGTATGGTGCTATATACAGGGGTCTGTATGGTCCTATATACAGGGGGGCTGTATGGTGCTATATACAGGGGGGGCTGTATGGCACTATAAACAGAGAGGGGGCTGTATGGCCCTATATACGGGGAGGGGGCTGTATGGCGCTATATACAGGGGGGCTGTATGGCGTTATATACAGGGGGGGCTGTATGGTGTTATCTACAGAGGGCTGTATGGTGCTATATACAGGGGGCTGAATGGTGCTATATACAGGGGGACTTTGTGGTGCTATATACAGGGGGGCTGTATGGTGCTATATACAGGGAAAGGGCTGTATGGCGCTATATACAGGGAGGGGGCTGTATGGCACTATCTACAGGGAGGGGGCTGTATGGGGCTATCTACAGGGTGGCTGTATGGCGCTATCTACAGGGGGGCTGTATGGTGCTATATACAGGGGGCTGTATGGTGCTATATACAGGGGGCTGTATGTTGCTATATACAGTGGGGCTGTGTGGTGTTATATACAGGGGGGCTGTATGGTGCTATATACAGGGTGGCTGTATGCCACTATCTACAGGGGGGCTGTATGGCGCTATATACAGGGGGCTGTATGGTGCTATATACAGGGGGCTGTATGGAGCTATATACAGGGGGGCTCTATGGCGCTATATACAGGGAGGGGGCTGTATGGCACTATCTACAGGGGGGCTGTATGGTGCTATATACAGGGTGGGGGCTGTATGGCGCTATATAAAGAGGGCAGAGTGACGTTATTTACAGGGGGGCTGTATGGCACTATATACAGGGAGGGGGCTGTATGACGCTATCTACAGGGGGGCTGTATGGCGCTATCTACAGGGGGGCTGTATGGCGCTTCATACAGTGAGGGGGCTATATGGCGCTATCTACAGGGGGCTGTATGGTGCTATATACAGGGGGCTGTGTATGGCGCTATCTACAGGGGGCTGTATGGTACTATCTACAGGAGGCGCTGTGTAGCGGAATCTACAGGGAGGCGCTATCTACAAGGGGGGGGGGTTGTGTGGCACCCATGGGAGGGGGGCCCCAGTCAAAAGTTTATTATGGGGCCCAGTCTTTCCTAGTTATGCCTCTGCCAGGAGAACTTCAAATTCAGGAGTCAGAACAGATTTTATTACATAGTGGAACAAATTAAGATTTTTTTTTATTGCAACTACTTAGAATCGTTGTCTGTCCATTTTGTTAGCTTTATCTAAGGGAAGATTGGAAGAAGCGGGAAAACTGTCGTTTTCCATGGATACTTTCCCTATGTATTGGTCTCTCTAAAAAATGTTGTGTTCCTATGTCCTGCCCCCTCTACCCCGAATGTATGGCCTTAGTTTATGCATCTTTATGCCATACAGTTAATACTTCACACATTGGATTGCACTGAAAATTAAATGGAAACAATACCCTTTGTTATACAGTTATGCTTTTCAAGTAGAAAAAAAAAGTATGCTGAAACATACTGCCTGGATATAGGCCACATGGACACTCTGTATGTATTGCCAATTATGCCCTATAAACATTTTTGGTGTGAACATTGGGAGTCTATATCAACATTTAGGTTACATTCAGACGAACGTAGCCAACCTCGGACGTGAAAAAAACTGCAGTTTTTCACGTTCGAGGTGCACCTGTACGGGACGCGTAGAGTTTATGGATGGGTCATGTCCGTTGTTTTAATGGCCATCACACAGACATGATACACAGTCGTCTGAATGGGCCCTTACTCCATCTGTTAATAGACTCTTTACATCTACATATATATTGTTTCTATATTGTCAGCTTGCTATGAATGTCATTTGTCGCTCGGTTCTCACTTGTAGCCTTCAATTAGGGATATGTTTATCAAGAACCACCTAAAAGCAAGTTGTTGAAGATCCTACTACCCACAAGTCAACCAGTATCCAATAGTTAATAATGGCATTTCCAACTATCCTTCTGTTTATACAGGTCACCAGACATCTGAATATACTGGTAAATCTACAGGCTGACTTGACTTCTCCAGTATATTGGAAATCGCGGCTCCGTTAAATGTATGACGGTACATGATATAAGGATGATAATGATGGAAATGAAAACTTGGTCATGATAGGAAGAATGGCTAAGGTTACATTTAGTTACATGCTGCTGAGGCCAAGAACATTGGAACCAAAATGTCAAGAATATTCTTCCACCTTCAATCGCTTTCACCCACACAGAAGCAGACATAAGTGGAAAAACCCTTTTAACTAATCATACTATAAAGACTTTTTCTCTACTACAGTAAACTCCCTTTGACAATAGTGAACAGCGTGAATTCACATTACCTTAGTCAGCTGCTTAGGCTGCCATTTATGTAAATTTACTCTGCTGAGGATTGATGGGATAAAACAAACTAAATTGACTGCTAATGAAGTGCCCATTGATAGTAGAGTTATCCAATCTACCAAAACATGCCCCGCTGTGACGTCACTTCCTGCCCCAGGTCCTGCATCGTGTCGGACGAGCGAGGACACATCGGCACCAGAGGCTACAGTTGATTCTGCAGCAGCATAGGCATTTGCAGGTATAGGTCGATGTAGCTACTTACCTACAAATGCTGATGCTGCTGCAGAATCAACTGTAGCCTCTGGTGCCGATGTGGCCAAAACGATGCAGGACCTGGGGCAGGAAGTGAGTGACGTCACAGCGTGATCTCTCGAGAACACGCTGTGTGTCTGCACTGCCAGAAGCTGGGCGTTCTGAAGAGAAGTGGATGATACTTCTCGTCAGAACGCCCAGCTAGTAAAAGAAGTAAACACGCCCAGTTGTAACACACATAATACACGCCCAGTTGGACTTTTACTTTAAACACGCCCAGTTGGACTTTTGCAAGCCTCATTTGCATAAATACAAAAATGGTCATAACTTGGCCAAAAATGCTCGTTTTTTAAAAATAAAAACTTTACTGTAATCTACATTGCAGTGCCGATCTGCTGCAATGGCAGATAGGGGTTGCAAAATCTGGTGACAGAGCCTCTTTAACATGTGATGTATATGGTGGTGTCTCAACTCAACCCAGATGTCAGATGTCAGGGGAGAGAATGATCTGGCTGTTGAATCTCAACTTGCCCGATCCTTTTGTTTGTGAGGAGAAAAGCCGCTGCCAGAAAAGTCTGGCAGCAGCTTTCTCCCCATATAAAAAAACACATCAACACTTGGCCGAGATGAACGTGCATGTGTATGGGGGAGTCGAGAGTAATAGCTGTCGATCTAATGATCGCTTGCCCGACAGCTATCTAAAGTGTGTGGCCAGTTGTAAGATCTGCAATCTACTTTATGCATAATTGGCACTCATCTACTTGCATGCTGTTCTGGACTGTTAGAAAGTTCATACACTGGGTATGCACATATCCCACCACAGTTAAGAAAATATGGAAACGTTTCTAAGTTCTAAGATTGGGTTGACGTACGTGGCATATGTGGAAGAATTCTCTTTTTCTCATTGGCAAATTTTATTGGATAATGGCCATTATCTTTCACATAGACGGCAATAAATGTAGTATTTTATTTTTTTATTTTTTTTACTATGTCAATCATTTATCTCTTGATTTTCTCCATTAAAGTTGTGGTAAATATATAAAAAATATTGATTGAAACCTTACTTATAAAACAAAGATAGCAATGAACTGCTAGTAAAAATACTGTAAATACAATTACGCTAACAGCACATGTTTGACATTATGAACCTAGTATCAAAATAACCAGCTATGTTGGCAAACCAATTATTTGTTTTGTAGTCTTTCCTTTCCAACATGACCATGCATGGTGAGCAGCTAGAAAAACCAATTTAATGCTTATTTTAGGACTCATGGCTTGTAATGAATGGAAAATTGCTAGAGATGCCAAATAGACAAGTTATTCAGAGGTTTGCTGTTGTACAATTCACCTATTTCTGCTTATTTCAGTATTTCTGCCAACCTTTCCAATATGGACAAGCGGTGTTAATATTCATAATTGGCAGTAAAATTGTCTACATTCAGCCAGATCTAATTATCATGTTGGGATCACTGGCGGAGCCTATAGTAATACATAATGACTAAGGCTGACGTAAAAGTGTTTTCTATTGAATAGCTTAAGGATTTATGTAGAAGGGATAAACAGTATGATTAGAACACTGACCTTTGAGGTAAAACAACCGCAACAATAAAGTCAATTAATTTGCTGGATGCCTTGGTCAGTAGTTTGTAGTAATCGTAAGTTAATATTATGAATGACTAAATTGCGCCTGATCCGACCATCGAGAGGAAACCCAATATGGTGTTTCATTCTTGCGATCTTTGTACAGTACATTACTGTAACGTCTATGGCCGCGGACCGTTGTTCTGACTTACCCTCTGCCTTACCCGCGGCCATGGACGAGTGAGTTATCGGCGGCACCTCCCTCCTGAGAGACGCCGGCACTCACTTCCTGGTTCAGACACTGTCTCCTGCAGGGCGCGCGCCCGTGCACGGCCTTAAAGGGCCAGTGCGCGCACAGTTGCAGAATATCTGCAATTAGCCCAGAATGATGCTGGACTATAAAAGGGGCTCTGCCCTCTTGATCATTGCCTGAGCGTTGTTGTGTTACCTAAAGTTTTCCTTTACAAATGGTCTCCTAGTGTTTTCCAGTTCCCAGTGTTACCCGTTCCTGCTGCCTGTACCCTGTATCCCGTGCTACCATGCCTCTGTGCCGTCAAAAGTTGGAGTCGTGTTGTATCCTCCGCTGCATCTAGTGTGTCACACCCCGCCTGGTGTCTGTCTACTATTGGAGCCTCATCTTAGCCTGAATCCATCGCTACCGTCTACATTGCCTCAGGTACCCTTTCTGGACTATAGACATTTCATTGTACCTGTTTGGCCAGCTGCTATCCCGCTACACGGTACAGCCCAGTGGGTCCCCGCGCCATGACAGTACGCTCAGGCCATGGACCCCGCTGGTCAATTCTAGGGCTTGTCAACCTCCCAAGCCATGCAGGCGGACCTGCAGGATCTGCGATCACGACAGGATCAACTTTTTGTTGCAGTAGACTCCATGGCACTGCAGCTAGGGGCGCTAGCTGCTTCCTTCTCTGCTCCTGCTCCAGCTTCCCCGACTGATCCTCCTGCTGCACCTCCTGGCAGCACCGGTTCTAATCCTCAGTTCTCGCTGCCACTGCCACCTCGTTTTCATGGAGACGCAAGCGCGTGCAGGGGATGTCTTAACCAGTGTCATATCCACTTCACCCTGCATGCCAGAGCATTTCCTTCACATGGAGCCAGGATCGCCTTCATTATTTCCTTTCTTGCCGGCAAGGCCCTGGCATGGGCGAATCCAATCTGGGAACGACAGGGACGCGAGACTTCCAGGGTTCGTGCGGGTATTCCGTACTGTGTTCGAGGAGCCTGGACGAGTCTCGTCGGCAGCTATCTCTATGCTGAACCAGGAGGACACCTACATTGGGCGAGTACACCATCGAGTACTGGAACAACGAGGCGTTAGTAGCTTCCTTCTGGTATGATCTGTCATCCGAGATTAAAGACGAACTTGCTGCTTGTGATCTACAATCTACCTTGGACGACCTAATTTTACTCGCCACCCGAGTGGACATGAGGCTCAGAGAGAGATCCCAAGAGGTTCGTCATGAGAGAAGACTTCCTAGGTTGGCTCTCAACTTCCAGCAACCCCTCGTCTTCATCTGCTGCTCCACCCGAAGTACCGATGCAAGTGGATCGTCTCAAACTATCGGTCCAGGAGAAACAGCGCAGGAGCACTTCAGGACTCTGTCTATATTGCGGCCTCGCTGGCCATGTCGTGCGTCTGTGTCCCCAGAAGCCAAAAAACTCCAACGCCTAGGATTGGTAGGAGGGACAACCCTGGGTGGCATTTGATAGAGAACTATCCTCCAAACTGTTCATCCCTGTGACTATTTTCGCTGGCGAGAGGCCCCAAATGTTTTCTGCCTATCTGGAGTCTGCAGCCAATTTCATACGTAAAGAGCTTGTGGATCTTCTTCATTTGCCTACTACCCTTCTCGAGAAGCCGTTGATCGTTGCCTCGGTGGATTTACTGCCGCTGTCCAACCCAATATTGTCTGTAACCAAGGCGCTGAGGCTTCAAGTGGGGCCCCTTCATTCTGAGCTCATCTCCCTGTTTGTCCTGCCAAAGGCCGTCAACCCCGTGCTGCTGGGTTTGCCTTGGCTCCATTTACACGCCCCAGTCCTGGATTGGAACTCCTGAGAGGTTCTCCAGTGGGGTCCCAAGTGCCTCAACCGCTGTCTGGGACATATCCATCCGCTTCAGCCTCCTCCGCATCAGTCATTGGCAGGGTTTCCTCCTGCTACTCTCAGTTCTCTGATGTCTTTGACAAGAAGGAGGCAGAGACATTGCCACCACATCAAGCTTATGATTGCCCTATTGACTTGGTTCCTGATTCGTCCCCTCCTCGCAGTAGAGTATACCCTCTCTCCTTACCTGAAACCCAGTCAATGTCTGCCTATATTAAGGAGAATCTAGAAAGGCGTTCAAACGCAAATCCTCATCCATGGCTGGGGCGGGGTTTTTCTTTGTCAAAAAGAAAGACGGTTCCATCCGACCCTGCATTGACTACCGGGGTCTCAACCAGATCACGGTAAAGAACAGATACCCATTGCCTTTGATCTCATCTCCGAACTGTTTGATCGAATACGGGGGCAATTTTTTTTCTAAACTAGACCTGCAGGGGGCTTACAATCTAATCCGGATTCGTCAGGGTGACGAGTGGAAGACTGCATTTAATACACGTGATGGGCACTACGAATACCTGGTAATGCCCTTTGGCATGTGTAACGCCCCCGCGGTTTTTCAAGAATTTGTCAATGATATTTTCCGTGATCTCCTCTATGTCTGTGTTGTGGTGTATCTCGATGACAATTTGATTTTTTCCCCAGATCCTGTAACTCATCAGAGACATGTCCACCAAGTATTGCTTCAATTAAGGGAGAATCACCTATATGCCAAGCTGGAGAAGTGCGTGTTAGAAAGAAAGTCTCTACCCTTCCTTGGCTATATCATCTCCTATCAGGGCCTCAAAATGGATCCTGAGAAGGTGAAGGCTGTCCTGGAATGGCCACGCCCCCAAAAAGGCTTAAGGGCTATACAGCGCTTCCTGGGATTTGCCAACTTCTACCGGCTGTTCATTCCCAACTTCTCCTCATTGACTGCTCCCATCTCTACCCTCACCAAAAATGGCATGAATGCCAAGGAGTGGACTCCAGAAGCAGAGGCCGCGTTCAAGAGCTTAAAGAAGGCCTTTACGTCAGCCTCAATTCTTCATCATACTGATGTGACTCTACAGTTATCGTTGGAGGGGGACGCCTCCTCTGTTGGTGCTGGCGCACTTCTGATCCAGAGAGGTTCCAAAGGCAAGACTGTGGTATGTGGCTACTACTCTAAGCTTTTATCTCCCGCAGAGCGCAACTACTCGATTGAGGATCGGGAGTTACTGGCCATCAAGCTGGCCCTGAAGGAGTGGAGACACATACTAGAAGGCGCAGCTCATCCAATCCTAGTCTTCACGGACCTCACCTATCTTCAGACGGCTCAACGGCTGAATCCTCGTCAAGCCAGGTTGTCACTGTTCTTTGCACGGTTCCAATTCGAACTCCACTACCGACCTGCCGTCAAGAATGTGAGGGTCGATGCCTTGTCTAGGTCGTTTGAGACAGAGGACACTGTAGAGCTCCCACAGAATATCATTGACCCTTCCTGTATCTTCTCTGTCAACCCTCTGCAAGAGACATTCCTCCGGGAAGGACCTTTGTACGTCTGGCAGACAGAGGAAAAATCCTTCGCTAGGGACACAGTTCCAAGCTGGCAGGTCACGTGGGTGCCCGTAAGACCTGAGACCTAATTGCCCATCAGTTCTGGTGGCCCACGCTGCCCATAGACATCACAGACTTTGTCTCCTCCTGTACGGTGTGCGCAGCAAATAAAGTTGCCCACTCCAGACCAGCTGGTCTGCTCCAACCACTGCCTGTGCCTGATGCTCCCTGGCTATATATTGCAATGGACTTTGTCACAGATCTGCCTCTCTATGCTGGGTGCAGTGTGGTGTGGGTGCTGGTTGATCGATTTTCCAAGATGGCTCATTTTGTTCCACTGACTGGTCTTCCTTCTGCCTCCCAACTGGCCAATCTCTTAGTTCAACACATCTTCCGTCTGCACGGCTTGCCTCTGCATATTGTCTCGGATCGAGGGGTCCAGTTCATCTCGAAGTTCTGGAGAACACTCTGCGGTCTCCTCGGTATAAAATCAGACTTCTCCTCGGCCTACCATCCCCAGTTCAATGGTCAAGTCGAGAGGGTTAACCAGATTAGGGAGAACTATCTGCGGCTCTTTGTTTCCAGGCGGCATGATGACTGGGTGCAGCTGCTTCCGTGGGCTGAGTTCTCCTATAACAACCATACTAGTGAGTCCACCACGTCCAGTCCGTTCTTCATTGTCCACGGCCAACATCCACGAATACCTCTTCCTGTCTCTACTATGTCCCAGGTGCCTGCAGCTGACACTACCTTCAGGGACTTTCTGCAGTTATGGCAACAGACCCGATCTTGTATTCTGCTGCCGGTGGACCGCATGAAGAAAAAGGCAGACACTAGAAGACGAGAGCTTCCCCAGTTTCTTCCAGGTACGAAGGTCTAGCTGTCTTCCAACAATATCCGGCTGAGGGTGCCGTCTTGCAAATTTGCCCCCAGGTTCCTCGGACCCTTCGAGATTCTGCTGCAAATTAATCCTGTGTCTTACAAGCTTCGGCTGCCTCCTACCCTCAAGATCCCTAACTTCTTCCAGCCCGTAGTCCTAAACCACTACTCCAGGACCCCTAGTTCCGCATTGGCTCCAGGCGGCTCATCTGGGACTTTCGAAGTGAGGGAGATCCTGGCCAAGAAAGTGGGAGGAAGGACGTTTTATTTGGTGGATTGGAGGGGATTTGGCCCAGAGGAGAGGTCTTGGGAGCCAGAGGAGAACATCGATACCCCTGTCCTCATGAAGAAGTTTCTCTCCTGCTCTGGCCCCAAGAAGAGGGGGCGTGAGAGGGGAGATACTGTAACGTCTATGGCCGCCGACCGTCGTTCTGACTTACCTTCTGACGGCCGCGGCCATGGACGAGTGAGTTCTCGGCGGCATCTCCCTCCTGAGAGACGCCGGCACTCACTTCCTGTTTCAGAGACGCCAGTGCGCGCACATTTGCAGAATATCTGCAATTAGCCCAGAATGTTGCTGGACTATAAAAGGGGCTCTGCCCCCTCTTGATCATTGCCTGAGCGGTGGCGTGTTACCTAAAGTTTTTCTTTGCAAATGGTCTCCTAGTGTTTTCCAGCTCCTAGTGTTACCCGTTCCTGCTGCCTGTACCCTGTATCCCGTGCTACCGTGCCTCTGTGCCGTCAAGAGTTGGAGTCGTGATGTATCCTCCGCTGCATCTAGTGTCTCGCACCCCGCCTGGTGTCTGTCTACTATCGGAGCCTCATCTTAGCCTGAATCCATCTCTACTGTCTACATTGCTTCAGGTACATTTTCTGGACTATAGACATTTCATTGTACCTCTTTGGCCAGGTGCTATCCCGCTACGCGGTATGGCCCAGTGGGTCCACGCCCTGCGCCGTAACAGTTACGTAGCTACTCTACAACAAACTGATGTTACCCTACCCTAACCAGTCCTCCACTGCTTTTATTGTAATAATAAGGCAATCAATAAGAACTAGTGGAAAAATATTAAAACGTACCTTTATGTGCCACAGTATTCTCAATTAACCTCGTAAATGATTTTGTTTTGTTTTCTTAAAGGAGTTTTCTGAGCTTATATGAAATACAGAAAAGTACCTATATGTGTCTACAGTAACAAGGTTGCCAACCTTATTTGTTGTTGTTTTTTTAGGACATCTTATCCAAAAATCACGGACAGCAAACATTTTTTACGGACAATTTGGAAGACCACAATAAATGATAAAGATTATAAGTAATAGATGTCTATAGCTTAGAATAGTGATATGAACACATTAGCCGCATGTACTGTGACCTCTAAACTAATGATCATTACAGTCCCAATAATTGGGACAAACTCATTCAACTTGAAAAAAAATCACGGATTTTTTTTTTTTACAGACACTGGAAAAAAGACCGCAACCCTGTACAGTAATTGCTTACTATAACTCAGAAGTAGTTATTTTTCATTTTCCAGTTCTTTTCAGTACGGTCATTTTCATTTTGCTAGGGCTTGCTGTGGGTGGGATTACCATGAAAAGGACTGTAGTTCCCATTATTCCTCTATCCTCTCGCAGACATTGCCTCTACTGTATTTATAGCTTCCTACATGCCACTACATTACAATTTGTAAGGTAGTGCTGAAATTACTCACTGTCTGTTACTGAGACACAACTCTGCTGCTAGACTCTGCACCGCTGGCGTAGCTATAGGGGTCGCAGCGGTCGCAATTGCGACCGGGCCCCGAAGCCAGGGTGGCCCACAGCCCCCCGCACCACATCAATAAAAAGTTACTATAGTAACTCGGGCCGCGGGCCCCTGTTACTATAGTAACAGACTTTACTTACCTTCCAGGTTCCGGATCGCAGCGGAGGTCCTGACGTCAAGCGCTGTACGCAGCACATGACGTCACAGCGCTATGCGCCGCGCACAGCATCGAGACGACAGAACTACCGCCGCGGCTGAAGAGGAAGGTAAGATTAGCCCTGACTGTCGGGGTCCGACTCCCGGGACCCGCCAATCAGCTGTTTTGAAGGGCCGCAGAACTCGTACGAGAGCTGCTCCCCTTCATTCCGGTCACTTCATTCCAGTCACACTGTGAATCGGTGTCGGCGATTCACAGTGTGAGCGAGTAGTGAAATGAAGGGAAGCAGCTCTCGTACGAGTGCTGCGGCCCCTTCAAAACAGCTGATTTGCGGGTCCCGGGAGACACATCAGCTATTGATGGCCTATCCTGTGGATAGGCCATCAATGTTTAGGGACTGCACAACCCCTAAGCCTACGATGTAGCAGGCTTAGGGGGCCCATGAGAAAGGATCACAGATTGTGTGATGCTGTCTGCTGGGCCCTGTATCTAAGCCAATCACATGGTAGACTTAGATACATGGCCCATGCGTGATCCTGTCTGCTGGGCCCTGTATCTAAGCCAATCACATGGTAGGCTTAGATACATGGCCCATGTGTGATCCTGTCTGATGGGCCCTGTATATAAGCCTACCACACTGTAGGTTTAGATACAGGGCCCCAGCACACAGTAATCTTATACTGTATAAGATTACTGTCTGCTGGACCCTGTATCTAAGCCTACGTTGTGGTAGGCTTAGATACAGGGTCCCACAAACAGTATC
This sequence comes from Rhinoderma darwinii, assembly GCF_050947455.1. Classification (NCBI taxonomy): domain Eukaryota; kingdom Metazoa; phylum Chordata; class Amphibia; order Anura; family Rhinodermatidae; genus Rhinoderma; species Rhinoderma darwinii. Next base: position 223,132,194 of record NC_134687.1, read on the forward strand.
ACACATGGACCCTGTATCTAAGCCTAACACATGTGTTACTAATCGTTATTCTTGTGTGTTTTCTTACAGGTTCGGTCGTTGGACTACGTCGGATTCCAGGACTACTTCGATGACGGCTTTTTTAATTATCAATAAAATGGTTAATAAGGGTTGTGTGTTTTTTTTTCATTTCAATAAAATATTTTTTCTATGTCTGTGTTTTTTTTTAAACTATATTACTACCACCTTAGTAATGGCTGCCGGCTGATTGACAGTATCCATTGCTAAGGCGGGGCTTAGTGTTAGCCGGTGCAGAGGCCAACACTAACCCCCTTTATTACCCCGGTACCCACCGCCACCAGGGGTGCTGGTAAGAGCCGGGTACGATCCAGTAACTGACCATCTGTAGTGATGGTCGGCCACTGGGGCGGCCGCAGGCTGGTAGTATCAGGAGGGGAAAGGCCAGATACAGTGGCCCTTCCCACCCTCGTAATGCTAGGCTGCTGCTGCTTTATTGCATCTGGCTGGTTATGAAAAATGGGGGGACACCACGTCATTTAAAAAAAATAATAATAATTGGAAAGAACGATGTCGGGTCCCCCCCAATTTTCATAACCAACCAGATACAACACAGCAGCAGGCAGCATTACCAGGGTGGGAAGGGCCACTGTTTTTGGCCTTCCCCCGCCTAATACTACCAGCCTGCGGCCACCCTGGTGCCTGCCCGTCACTACAGATGGTCGGGTACTGGTTCATACCCGGCTCTTCCCAGCACCCCTGGTGGCGGTGGGTACCGGGGTCATAATGGGGGTTAGTGTTAGCCTCTGCACCGGCTAACATTAAGCCGCGCCTTAGTAATGGAGGTTGTCAATCAGCCGGCGGCCATTACTAAGGCGGTGATAATAAAGTTGAAAAAGATACAACCACATAGAAAAAATATTGTATTGAAATAAAAAAACACAACCCTCATTAACTATTTTATTGAGAATAAAAAAAATGCCGTAATTGAAGGCCTCGAATCCGAAGTCCAACAACCGAACCTGTAAAAAAACACAAACACACAAAAATAATCAGTAACACATAAAGAAGCAAAACAATTATTATTCTTACCTTTCCTGGGTCCAACGCTGGAGCCGCAATGTCAGCGAGCTGAGCCCTGTATCTAATCCAATCATGTGTGATACTGTCTGCTGGGCCCTGTATCTAATCGTATAATGTGTGATACTGTGTGCTCAGCCACTGTATCTAATCCTATCATGTGTGATACTGTTTGCTGAGCCTCTGTATCTAATCCTATCATGTGTGATACTGTCTGCTGAGCCACTGTATCTAATCCAATCATGTGTGATACTGTCTGCTGAGCCACTGTATCTAATCCTATCATGTGTGATACTGTCTGCTGGGCCCTATATCTAATCCAATCATGTGTGATACTGTCTGCTGGGCCCTATCTCTAATCCTATTATGTGTGATACTGTCTGCTGAGCCGCTGTATCTAATCCTATCATGTGTGATACTGCCTTCCGAGCCACTGTATCTAATCCGATCATGTGTGATACTGTCTGCTCAGCCACTGTATCTAATCCTATCATGTGTGATACTGTCTGCTGAGCCACTGTATCTAATCCTATCATGTGTGATACTGTCTGCTGAGCCACTGTATCTAATCCTATCATGTGTGATACTGTCTGCTGAGTCATTGTATCTAATCCTATCATGTGTGATACTGTCTGCTGGGCCACTGCATCTAATCCTATCATGTGTGATACTGTCTGCTGAGCCACTGTATCTAATCCTCTCATGTGTGATACTTTCTCCTCAGCCACTGTATCTAATCCTATCATGTGTGATACTGTCTGCTGAGCCAATGTATCTAATCCTATCCATAGTTTATAGGGTCGTAGTGCTATAGATATGCTATGCTGTCTCCTATACACACATTTTTTTTGGGCGGACACATATGCATTGGGGCTATTTCCCCTGACATTTTAAGCCCTGAGGGTATGTTCACACGGCAGCGTCCGTTACGGCTGAAATTACGGTGCTGTTTTCAGGAGAAAACAGCGGAATTTCAGACGTAATGGCATGTGCAGGCGTTTTTCGCTGCGTCCATTACGGACGTAATTGGAGCTGTTTTTCCATGGAGTCCATGGAAAACGGCTCCATTTACGTCTGAAGAAGTGACAGGCACTTCTTTGACGCGGGCGTCTTTTTTACGCGCCGCCTTTTGACAGCGGCGCGTAAAAAAAATGACCGTCGGCACAGAACATCGTAAGACCCATTCAAATGAATGGGCAGATGTTTGCCAACGCTTTTGAGCCGCATTTTCGAACGTAATTCAATGCTAAAACGCCCGAATTACGTCTGTAAATAGGGTGTGTGAACCCAGCCTTAGGCTGGATTCACACGACCTATTTTCAGACGTAAACGAGGCGTATTATGCCTCGTTTTACGTCTGAAAATAGGGCTACAATACGTCGGCAAACATCTGCCCATTCATTTGAATGGGTTTGCCGACGTACTGTGCAGACGACCTGTTATTTACTCGTCGTCGTTTGACAGCTGTCAAACGACGACGCGTAAAAATACAGCCTCGTCAAAAGAAGTGCAGGACACTTCTTTGGACGTTTTTGGAGCTGTTTTCTCATAGACTCCAATGAAAACAGCTCCAAAAACGGACGTAAAAAACGCCGCGAAAACGTCGCGAAAAACGTCGCGAAGAATGCGAGTTGGTCAAAAAACGTCTGAAAAGCAGGGTCTGTTTTCCCTTGAAAACAGCTCTGGATTTTCAGACGTTTTTGGTCACTACGTGTGCACATACCCTTAGTGACGCCCCTGGCTGCTAGTGCTGCATTGTTGGGTCACTTAGGAGACCCAGCGATGCAGCTGAAAGCTGCGGACCGTCGGCCATGAGGAGTTTGGGAAGTGACCAATCTAACAGCAAGAAAAAAATGTAATGCTTCCTAAAAGTCACATTGCAGGTCTGCAGTCCAGAATACCAACATCAACCAGCTACCCCATTATTTTTACAGCTAGGTTGTGTTCACACATCCTGGATGGACCGTGCCACTTTTGATACAGCATTGAGTTTGTGACCAAAACTGGCATTGGATCTAACTGAAAAAAAAAAAAAATATGAAACTTGATGTAATTTATATTATATTTAGGTGTACTTTTCACAGGGACACCTAAAAAGTAGAGGACTGGACCTCCGTGCACTTGTGCTGCTCTCCAGCTTAAATGACATGTCAGAAATTAGTAACAAATAGCCTATAAAGGGACTAAGGTTTAAAATCCTCTTCCTGCATGGTTAATTCAGTGCTCTTGCTGACAACTATTTTGGTTAAGCTGCCCATACACTTTTTACATGTTTGACCAATACACGTTCAGCCAACAGCTATTCCTCCCAACTCCGCCAATTACATGCATGCTCGGATCATTAGAGCATGCATGGATTTTCATTGGGGAGATGGAAATAAGGGTTACCTCCCGTGAGAAAAAAAAAAAAAATCCAACACACCTGTTCCGTCTTTCCGCGACATTTGCCATTTAGACACCCCCATACAAAATGGATAGTCGGCTGGTCCCACCAAAATTGATGTGTTTGGCGAACTTTCATATATTGGCTACAGACTCTGTTCTTTCCTTGTCTATATATGTACTATAGAGTTGCCTCATTAATATATGTGGGAGGATATTCCTTGGAACAATACCTAGCCCAACAATTTTGTTTGCTTTTGGAGACTATTAGTTATAAGTGTTTTGAGAGTGAATAGACATTGCCTCCAGCCAGGACGCGATGTCTATTCACACTCCCGACACTTCGGTAAAGTTTGTGTGGGACTTAATTACAGCACAGCGTGATCTCGCGAGATCACGCTGTGCTGCGTGAGTAAGTCCCATAAAAACTTTACCGAAGTGTCGGGAGTGTGAATAGACATTGCGTGAATACAAATGGACATGAGTGGAGAGAAGTGTATGACACTTCTCTTTACAACGCCCAGTTGGTCAAAAGGTAAGAAATGCCCAGGTGTCTATTAAGAAACTAATTTGAAAAATCTAATATTTCTCATAACTTGCTAAAAAAATTATCGTTTTTCAAAATAAAAACCACTGTTATTATCTACATTACAGCACCGATCACATTATGTAGGAGATAGGGCACTTATAATCTGGTGACAGAGCCTCTTTAACCCCTTAACCCCTTCCCGCTCCTTGACGTACTATTACGTCATGGCAGCTGTATCGTTTGCGCTCCATGCCGTAATAGTACGTCTCGGGAGTAACGGCCGTTTCGGCCGTCCTCCCGACACATACAGGAGCTGTGACGCTGCTGTCTTGTTCAGCAGCTGTCACAGCTCCTACAGCAGGGACCGATCGCTGTGTCCCCGCTGATTAACCCCTTAAAAGCCGCGTTCTATAGAGATCGCAGCTTTTTAGGGGTTAAGCTGCCATCGCCGGCCTGCTACGCGATAGCGGCCGGCGATGGTGACTATGGCAACCGAACACCAAACAATGGCGTCCGGCTATGCCATAGACGGAAGCCTAGTGGGTCCTGACAACGTCAGGACCCACTATGCTTGCTGTCAGTGAGTAGCTGACAGTTCTAATACACTGCACTACGTATGTAGTGCAGTGTATTAGAATAGCGATCAGGGCCTCCTGCCCTCAAGTCCCTTAGTGAGACAAAGTAAAAAAGTTAAAAAAAAGTTAAAAAAAGATGTGTAAAAATAAGAAAATAAAAGATTTAAAAGTAATAAAAGTAAAAATCCCCCTTTTTCCCTTATCAGTCCTTTATTATTAATAAAAATATATAAACAAACAAATAAACTATACATAATTGGTATCGCCGCGTCCGTAACGGCCTGAACTACAAAATTATTTCATTATTTATCCCACACGGTGAACGCCGTAAAATAAAATAATAATAAACCGAACCACAATCACAATTCTTTGGTCACTTCACCTCCCAAAAAATGGAATAAAAAGAGATCAAAAAGTCGCATGTCCCTAAAAATGGTACTGATCGAAACTACAGTTCGTTACGCAAAAAATAAGTCCTCGCACGGCTTTATTGATTGAAAAATAAAAACGTTATGGCTCTTAGAATAAGGTAACACAAAAAGTGAATGATTGTTTACAAAACTTATTTTATTGTGCAAACGTCATAAGACATAAAAAAAAACTATAAACATCTGGTATCGCCGTAATCGTATCGCCCTGCAGAATAAAGTGAATATGTCATTTATAGCGCACGGTGAACGCTGTAAAAAAAATAGAATAAAAAAACAATAGTAGAATTGCTGTTTTTTAGTCACCACGCCACCTAAAAATAGAATAAAAACTGATCAAAAAGCCGCATGCACCACAAGAAAACTACAATGCATTCCTCAAGGGGTCTAGTTTCCAAATTGGGGTCACTTTTGGGGGGTTCCCAATGTTTTGGCACCACAAGATCTCTTCAAACCGGACATGGTGCCTAATAAAAAAGAGGCTTCAAAATCCACCAGGTTCTCCTTTGCTTCGGAGGCCGGGGCTTCAGTTCATTACCGCACTAGGGCCACATGTGGGATATTTCTCAAAACTGCAGAATCTGGACAATAAGTATTAAGTTGCGTTTCACTGATAAATCCTTTTGTGTTATAAAAAAAATGGTATAAAGAGGATTTTCTGACAAAAAAAAAATGAAAATTTCACCTCTACTCTAAATTTTTGTGAAACACCTAAAGGGTTCATAAACTTTCTAAATGCTGTTGTGAATACATTGAGGGGTCTAGTTTCTAAAATGGGGTATTTGATAGGGGTTTCTAATATATGGGCCCCTCAAAGCAACTTCAGAACTGACCTGGAACCTAAAAAAATAAATAAATGAGGCAATACTTCGCTTCTTACATTATACTGATAATGAGCCGTGCCCACCCCGAGATGACCCCAGTTTTGACCGTTTGTATAAACGGAGACCCCTATTAGACCGTTCCAGTGCCCGGTTTTCCCAAGCATACACCCCCGAGAAGTGTATTTCTATTGATGGGTCCCTGGTACATTTTAAAGGGAGGGTTCAATTCCGCCAGTACCTGCCGGGTAAGAGGGCAAGGTATGGCGTGAAGATGTATAAGCTGTGCGAGAGCGCATCAGGGTATACCTACAGGTTTAGGCTATATGAAGGAAAGGCCACCCCCAAACCAGACTGCATCCTGGACTACAATAGGTACATGGGAGGGATGGACTTGTAAGATCAAGCCCTGAAGCCCTACAGCGCCATGCGGTGTGGTATAAGAAGCTGGTCGGGCACATCATACAGATGGCATTGTACAATGCGTACGGGAACTTTCCTGGAATTTCAAGAGGTGATTATCAAGAACCTAATCTTTAGGGACCAAGAAGGGGGGGCACCCAGTACTTCTGGAAGCGAGCCCACACGCATCGTACCAGGGCAACACTTTCCAGGAGAAGTTCCCCAAACTGGCAAGAAGGGAAAAAGTCAAAAGAGGTGCAAAGTCTGCTATAAGAGGGCGATAATGGATGACACAATATATCAATGTGACACGTGTCCCGAATAACCAGAGCTCTGTATGAAAGTGTTTTAAAATTTATCATACATCCCTTGGTTTATAATTTACCCCAATTTTACTTACCCTGATGCACTCCACACAGCTTATCCCCCCTCGTCTTTCCCCTCTGGGCCCTGCTGTGTGTCCAGGCAGCTGATAACAGCCACATGTAGGGTATTGCCATACCCGGGAGAACCCACATTACAGTTTATGGGGTGTAGGTCTCCGGTCAAAATGCTCACTACACCTCTAGATGAATGCCTTAAGGGTGTAGTTCTTAAAACGGGGTCACTTCTTGCGGGTTTCAACTGTACTGGTACCTCAGGGGCTTCTGCATACATGACTTCGCACTAGAAAATCCCCAGTAGGCCAAATAGTGGTCCTTTCCTTCTGAGCCCTCCCATGGGGCCAAACGGCAGTTTATCACAACAAATGGGGTGTTTTGCGGCACTCAGAACAAATTGCGCAACAGAATGGGGTATTTTGTTTCTTGTGGAAATAAGAAATTTTCAGCCAAAACTACATATTATTTGAAAAAAATAATTTTGTTTTCATTCCCAGCCCAATTCAAATAAGTTCTGTGAAAAAACTATGGGGTCAAAATGGTCACAACACCCATAAATGAATTCCTTGAGGGGTGTAGTTTCCAAAATGGGGTCATTTGTGGTGGGTTTCTATTGCTTTGATACCTCTGGGGCTCTGCAAATGCGACATGGCACCCGAAAACCAACCCAGCAAAATCTGTACTCCAAAGAACACACAGCGCTCCTTTCCTTCTGAGCCCTCCCATGGGCCCAAACGGCAGTTTATCACCACAAATGGGGTATTGCCGCACTCAGGACAAATTTGGCAACAAAATGGAGTATTTTATTTCTTGTGAAAATAAGAATTTTTGAGCTAAAATGACATATTATTGGAAAAAATATATATTTTTTTAATTCCCAGCCCAATTCAAATAAGTTCTGTGAAGAAACTATGGAGTCTAAATGGTCACATTACCCATAAATGAATTCCTTGAGGGGTGTAGTTTCCAAAATGGGGTCACTTCTGGTGGGTTTCCATATCTTTGATACCTCTGGGGCTCTGCAAATGCGACATGGCACCCGAAAACCAAACCAGCAAAATCTGTACTCCAAAGAACACACAGCGCTCCTTCCCTTCTGAGGCCTCCCATGGGCCCAAACGGCAGTTTATTGCCACAAATGGGGTATTGATGCACTCAGGAGAAATTGGGTAACAAAATTGAGTATTTTGTTCCCTGTGAAAATAAGAAATTTTGGTAAAAAATTACATCTTATTGGAAAAAATTTCATTTTTTTAATGTCACAGCCCAATTGAAATAGGTGCTGTGAAAAAACTGTGTGGTCAAAATGCTAACAACAACCATAAATGAATTCCTTGAGGGGTGTAGTTTCCAAAATGGGGTCACTTTTGGTGGGTTTCCATTGCTTTGATACCTCTGAGGCTCTGCAAATGCGACATGGCACCCGAAAACCAATCCAACAAAATCTGGACTCCAACAAACATATAGCGCTCCTTTCCTTCTGAGCCCTCCCATGGGCCCAAACGACAGTTTAGCACCACAAATGGGGTATTGCCACACTAAGGACAAATTGGGCAACAAAATGGGGTATTTTGTTCCCTGTGAAAATAAGAAATTTTGATCACAAATGACATTTTATTGGAAAAAATGACATTTTTTTCATTTCAGAGCCCAATTCAAATACGTGCTGTGAAAAAACTGTGCAGTCAAAATGGTAACAACAACCCTAAATGAATTCCTTGAGGGGTGTAGTTTCCAAAATGGGGTCACTATTGGGGGATTCCTACTGTTTTGACACCTCAACACCTCTTCAAACCTGGCATGCTGCCTAAAATATATTCTAATAAAAAAGAGGACACAAAATGCACTAGGTGCTTCTTTGCTTCTAGGGCTTGTGTTTTAGTCCACGAGCGCAGTAGGGCCACATGTGGGACATTTCTAAAAACTGCAGAATCTGGACAATACATATCTAGTAGTGTTTCTCTGGTAAAACCTTCTGTGTTACAGAAAAAAAAATGAATAAAATTGAAATTCAGCAAGAAAAATGAAATTTGCAAATTTCACCTCCACTTTGCTTTAATTCCTGTGAAATGCCTGAAGGGTTAAAAAACTTTCTATATGCTGTTTTGAATACTTTGAGGGGTCTAGTTTTTAAAATGGGGTGTTTTATCAGGGTTTCTAATACATAGGCCCCTCAAAGCCACTTCAGAACTCAAGAGGTACCTTAAAAAAAAGGCTTTTGAAATTTTCTTAAAAATATGAGAAATTGCTGTTTATGTTCTAAGCCTTGTAACGTCCAAGAAAAATAAAAGAATGTTCAAAAAACGATGCCAATCTAAAGTAGACATATGGGAAATGTGAACTAGTAACTATTTTGGGTGGTATAACCGTTTTACAAGCAGATGCATTTAAATTCTGAAAAATGCAATTTTTTCAAAATTTTCTCTACATTTTGCAATTTTTCACCCTTAAACACTGAATATATCGACCAAATTTTACCACGAACATGAAGCCCAATGTGTCACGAGAAAACAATCTCAGAATCGCTTGGGTAGGTTTAAGCATTCCGACGTTATTACCACATAAAGTGAAATATGTCAGATTTGAAAAATGGGCTCTGAGCCTTAAGGCCAAAACTAGGCTGCGTCCTTAAGGGGTTAATACTGAAGGTATTTTAAACCTTAGTGACTAGAGCAATTTTCACAGTTTTGCTATTCACAGATGTAACGCTGTATAACTCTGTATGTGTTTTATGTATTTACGTGAATTTTTCACTCTTTTCTTGGGACATGTAGTGCTCCATTTTTGTGGTATATATGTATAGGTAACATTTTTGTTACTTTTTTATAGCCGTGGAAAGACAGAAAAAAATTGAAAAATTTCAATTTTTCATTATTTAAAATCTAACAGTTTGAAAATAAAGGTAATTGTATCATACAAATGTATTGAAATATATTTTTTTCATTTATCCTGATCATAAGGACACCTGACTTGGAGGTGTAGTTTATATTTTTGGACCAGAAATATAGTATAAAACACAAGTGCCCTTTTTTTCAATTGCACATTAAAATGTCTAATTTAGTTTTTTACACCATGGTATTAATAATGGACTTGAAGTCCAATAAATAATGGTAAAAAAACATTGTGTTCTAAAAACTAGACACTCTAAAGTCTATTTCTAATGGTTCAATTTCTGTTTTAACCCTTCACAGTTTTTACAGAATTTGCCCAAACTAGGCCCAAAAAAATGTAAATTGCATTTTTTTTTTTACAAAAGTGTCACTTTTCTTAAAGAGAACCTGTCACCAGCATTTCATCTATTAAACCAGCAATACCTGGTGGTAGTGGGTGAAAAATCATTTCTATATAACCTATAATTGTCTTCTTAGTCGGCTCTGTAGCTTTAGTATTGCGTTTTTTTGTGCTCCCACACTGTATGCTAATGAGCATAAAAGAGTCATTTCTTCGTTTGAAAAGAGTCAAATCTTCATTCCTCAAGTCTTTCCGAGTTTACCCCGTCTC